>NC_081574.1:775161-970745 GCF_022355385.1 Mustela nigripes | reverse complement strand
CCAAGCCTCTGCCTTCGGCTCAGGTCATGATCTCAGGGTCCTGGGATCGAGCCCCGCATCGGGCTCTCTGCTCAGCGGGGAGCCTGCTTCCTCCTCTCTCTCTGCCTGCCTCTCTGCCTACTTGTGATCTCTCTCTGTCAAATAAATAAATAAAATCTTAAAAAAAATAAATAAGAAATAAAAATCGAAATAAAAATAAACATACATGGAGGACAAGAGGAGTTAGAGAGGAGAAGGGAGTTGGGGGAAATTGGAAGGGGAGGGGAACCATGAGAGACTGTGGACTCTGAAAAACAACCTGAGAGTTTTGAAGGGGCGGGGGTGGGAGGTCGGGGTACCAGGTGGTGGGTATTGGAGAGGGCACGGATTGCATGGAGCACTGGGTGTGGTGCAAAAACAATGAATGCTGTTATGCTGAAGATTAATAAATAAATAATTAATTAAAAAGATAAATGTACAAGCTGTTATCTACTAGGAATACTGAGACACGCCGTTCAGATGGCAGATGCCCAGAAATTCCAGCTAACAATACTGTTTTGTCTATCCTATTCTTATTCCACTACAGAAGCTGCTGAGAATGTGATCGATGACACAGAACAAATGTCTACTTCAGAAATACAAGTTCTCATGCTTAAAGTTCAGTTGGAAATGGCCTTATCTGGTAGACTCTGTGCCATATAAAACTGTAGCAACATTTTGGCAAAACACCAAAAGCAAGGTAAATACAGCCATTTGTAGGCCATTGAGTCCTGGGAATTCGGGGCAGGGAGACACGCAGGCAAACGGAGATGAATGGAAATAAGGAAGGTCAAGAACAAAGAGGAACAGAGAAGGTTTTTTGGCTAAAAGGGGTGAAATGAACAGACACAAAAAATGGGTGAGTTGAGGAAACTTCACTTGTGTGAGAGGGGTCATGTCTTCCTGGAGTAAATCCCTTCTTTGTGCCGGTACAGAGACCAGCACCATGACGGGCGCGGTCTGCCGGTGCTGGGCCTCATTACACGGATAGGCTCATTGTAATGGGCTTCTTAAAAGCAATTTAGAAAATGACCCCTAGCCACCATGAAGCCATTTGTCCCAGGGAAAGTGCACTCAACTACTTAACTGAAAAAGCCACCGAATTCACAATGTGTGTAGTCTCGCCCACTGGTCTGAGGACTAGGCAACGGCAGACTATATAATATTGCCTGTTACCAAAAAAGCCACAAACCAGCTACAGAAAGTTTAGAATTTATGAAAAATGAAGAAGTCTACTGGTGTTCTTTTATACAGATAGACACTCTTTACACCTCTGTGCTTTATCTGTGGATGACCCTGAGGCCCTGCACACAGGCGTGCACTGTGTGCTTCCCCACATTATTGGAAAGGTCATGACGCATGAACTGACAGGCCATGCAGATTTCATCCCACGGGAGACACAGGCTTCAGCACCACCTCTTCCCGCCAGACTGACAGGTGTTTCCAGTTGTTTGCTTGTATAAATAAAGTTGTACAAAAAGTTGTCTTGGAAGCTTTTGCTCAAGTTTTACTTATTTTCATAGATAGAGTCCCAGAATCAGAACGAGAAGACCACAGTGTATGGGCATTTTCACAATGATTATTAGGTATAAAGAGAATTTGTAAATTAAAAAAAAAAAGTTGAATAGTCTAAGAATGTTATCGGCATCATCACTGTCACTTAACGGAGTTTTAAAAAAATGCTGAACAGAAAACTAGAAATTAGAACAAAGCAAAACAGCATCAGGGATGAAGTAAACTGCCTTTTGCAACCACGGAAGTAATTTATGGTTTCAGTAAAACAAAGGAAATTATATTCATATTTTATTTTAAAATAACTTGCGTTCTACACATTAAAATAATTATGTTACACCTAAAGAATCATGTGGTTCATGCAAAGTCTGGGACTCTGGAAAAGGAACCGGAAGGATGAGGGGAGGTGGGGGAGGGGACGGGGTGACGGGTGGCGGCCACGAAGGCGAGCACGCGATGTGACGAGCACGGGTGTTCTCCGCAACTGACGAGTCACCGACTCTGCCTCGGACACTACCGTACTGACGCTCTCTACGTTAACTGAATGTAAATTAAAGAAAGAAAGAAACGGAAGGACCGTAGGCCCGGGGTAACCGGTATTACCTGTTACCTGTCCAAAGCTCCCTAGGACCCTCTTGTGTCAATCTCAGGTTTCTCCCAGAGCAGGTCAAAGAAAAGAGTGACAGAAACAGGACGTTTCCTGTGCCTCTGGGACGCCTTCTTGGGGAGGAGGCTCCTGCCTCTGTCGGGCCATGGGTTTCGAGATAAGCCGTGGCGTGCTGCAGTCTCGCCCAAGGGTGACAACAAAGAGCGCTCGGAGCCGCTCAGCCCTGGAAGGTGCCTCTGTTCCCCGAGGCCGGCTCAGCACTGTGGTCTGCCCTGGGCCCTGCTGGCTGCTGGCGGTTGGCGAGTGGCCACCCGCCCCGGGGCCAGGAGGACTGGGGCCGTGTGACAGCAGTTCCTGAGCACCTGGCCTGAAGCCGTCCGCGGAGTCTAAAGGATGAGGAACCATATCAAGGTCATGATGACAGGAAAAGCCGATCGAGAACCTGCAGTTGCCATAAACGAGGGGACAGGGGCATGTGGCTCAAACCCCAAATCTGAGAGCACGTGTGTGCTGACTGAGACTGCTAAGTCAGCACGGCTCAGCCGTCACAGGCTGGTGACCAACTGGAAAAACATTTTCTATTTCTGTATATTTGTATATTTGACCTCTTACTCTGTGTTGGGCATCATGATGAGACCTTTGTACACACAGTCACATGTAACCCTGACGACACTCTGACTTGGGTACTACTCTAGGGTCCCGTGACTCCAAACCCAAGCTCCCCTGACGGCTTCTGACACAGTTGAGGGACTCGTTCCTCAGACAACCGAACACCGAATTCTGAACCGAATCTCAGGGCCCTGAGCCCCAAGAATGTCCTCCAGGATGCCCTCCAGGGTGCCACTGAAGGACATTCACACTGCAGGGGACATCCACAGACACGAAGGCGTCTGCCACCCGATGCTTCCTCCTCTGTCCCTGTCACCCACAGCTGGTACGTCAGGGAAGGACCACAGTCTGATTCTCTCCCCTGCTCCGTGTCCGTGACTCAGGAATGAGCTCCACGATCCGTCCCTTCTCAACAGAACAAAATCCTCCTCCTCCAACACACACGTCAAGTGTCTCTTTTCCCTTGAGGGTTGTTTTCTTGAATCTCTGAGCCACAGTCAACGCTCCCTCCTTTCCAGACTCCCTAAATACCCCCTGCTCTTCCTGCCTCCTGTTAAGTCCCTTCCTTTCTACACATGTCGATTGGGGCCCGTTTTGTTTTGTTTTGTTTTTGCTTTTAAATGCAGGGAAAATAACTAAAAGGGATATAAATAAATAAATACTGCGACACAGGCAGGTGTTTTGATTTTCCCCAACTAAATATCCGTGTGTCGCCCTTGACCGCAAGGGCAGAGCTGGGAGCCGAGCGGGCGGACTGCGGGGCTGAGAGCACGGCCGGCTCCCGTCGCAAGCGGCAGGCCTCGCGGGGTCTGACCCATGGAACTGGCCAGCGGAGAGGAAACCCCAGAGGCGTCTGAAGCAGTGAGTGAGCGACTATCCCAGCTGAGCAAGAGGAGTCACGCAGGCTGTGGAACCAGAAGATTCGTGTGCAGAGGAGTCAGGGGCACCTAGCTCTCCCCGCCCAAACATGTCCCCCAACCCTATGCTGCTCCACGGAGACAAGTTTTTATTCATGCTGTGTGTCAACCCTGGTGTGGTGGACAGACCCTAAGTGGCCCCTGGGGTCCCTACAGTCTGGTGTTTGTGCCTCTCTGCGAACCCCTGCATGTGGGCAGGGGCTGTGACTTGGCTGTGAGCAAGCACATGCTGTCACTCCTGGGCCTGGGACATTTTAGGAGGAAAGATGTCCCCTGCTGGCAGACGCTCCAGGTTCTCTGGCTCCAGTGAAGGCTTCAAGGACACAGCAGCCATGGGACCCTACCACCACGCCCAGCGACCTTGGGAGTAACACTCTGTCAGACAGGCTGACCAGTGAGAACGCAGCCCTGCTGACACGTTGACGCTCGCCTCGTGGAGATTCAGCTCTGCTGCACCCAGACCCCGGACCCAGGAACTGTGACAAACAAAATGGGCATCCTCTTAGGGCACTTGTTTCAGGTAATTTTTTTTTAATGCAGCAATTAAGAGCTAATATCCCTAGAATTCCAACTTCCCTCCAAAGCATGTCCTTTACATACTGGTTAGGACCCGGCTTCTCTCTGATTTCAGGGTTTTCAAAATGTTCCCTTTTCTTACTGTTTGATGAATTCAGTTAGGGTGGCCCTTGTGTTTGTGTGTCCATGTGCTCACACAGACAAAAGCACAGAACTTCATCGGCAGCGGGTATAAAACTTTATGAATTGAAACTCAGTTGAGGAACCTTCTACAGCACAGAATCCACGAGTTGACAAACCCTAGTATCAAAATAATCAAAGGACTGTGAGGATGGGCTTTTGAGAAGGAGAACTTCTAATTGAAGATTATTGCAGTCTGACTGTCTAACCACAGCCATGTCACATCTCTCTTATCTGTAACTGTGCACAAGTCCCACTTAGAAAAGCACCTATTTTCCAGCCTTACTGGGATGTGGCCGACATCTAACCTGTCTCGGCTCCAGTTGTGCAGCACAGCAAAGAGATGTACACATGAACTGCACAATCACCACAACACTCACTGCCTTGCAGCTGGCTTGTTTTCTTTTTGTGATGAGAACATTTAAGATCTACTTTCTTAGGGAAACCCTCCTACACTGTTGGTGGGAATGCAAGCTGGTGCAGCCACTCTGGAAAACAGCATGGAGGTTCCTCAAAATGTTGAAAATAGAACTGCCCTATGACCCAGCAATTGCACTACTGGGTATTTACCCTAAAGATACAAACGTAGTGATCCAAAGGGGCACGTGCACCCGAATGTTTATAGCAGCAACGTCCACAATAGCCAAACTATGGAAAGAACCTAGATGTCCATCAACAGATGAATGGATCAAGAAGATGTGGTATATACACACAATGGAATACTCTGCAGCCATCAAAAGAAATGAAATCTTGCCATTTGCAACGACGTGGTTGGAAGTAGAGGGTATCGTGCTTAGCGAAATAAGCCAATCAGAGAAAAACAAGTATCACATGATCTCCCTGATACGAGGAATCTGAGAAAGAAGGCAGAGGATCACAGGGAAAGAGAGGGAAAAATAAAACAACCTGCAGTCAGGGAGGGGGAGAAACCATGAGAGACTCTTAATCATAGGAACAAACTGAGGGTCACTGGAGGGGTGGGAGGGGTGGGGTGACTGGGTGACGGGCAGTAAAGAGGGCACCTAGCAGTGAGCACTGGGTGTTATAGAAGACCGATGAATACAGACCTCGACCTCTGAAACTAATCATACATTCTATGTTAATTAACTAAATGTTAAAAAATAAAAAAATCAAGAGGAAGGTTTTAAAAAGTCTGCATTCTTAGTAACTTTCAAGTACGTAATGCTGCATCATTCGCCACAGCCGCCATGCTGTACAGTGGACCCCCAGGACCTGCTCATCTTAAAACTGGAGGTTTGTGCCCTCTGACCAGGGTCTCCCCGTTTCCCTCCCCAGCCCCCTACTCTCCGTCTGCGAGTCTTTCTCAGAGTCCATGTGTAACTGATATCATGGGGCACTGGTCATTCTCGACTTAGGTCACTCTGTGTAATGCCCCCAAGGTCCATCCGTGTGGTCATGACGGCAGGATTTCCTTCTTTATTATGGCTGAGTCATATTCTATCTATATTTTATATCTACTTGCGTGTATTATACATGCATATAAAACATCTTTATCCATTCACCTGACAACAGACACTTAGGTGGCTTTTGTGTCTGGCCTGCCGTAAATAATGCTGCCGTGAACATGGGGTGCAGACATCTTTTTAAAAGTTAGTGTTTTCATTTGCTTGGGTAAATACCCAGAAATAAAATTGCTGGGTTGTAGGGTAACTCTATCTTCTACTTTCTGAGGAAGCTCCGTGCTGTTTTGCAGAGCGGCCGCACCAGCTCACATTCCCACCAACAGTGCAGGAGGCTCCCCTTTCTCCGCATTCTCGCCAGCGTCTGTCATTTCCTGACTTGTTGATTTTAGCCATTCTGACTGGTGTGAGGTGATATCTCATTGTGGTTTTGATTTGTATTTCCCTGATGCCGAGTGATGTGGAGCCCTGTTTCATGTGTCTGTCGGCCATCTGGATGTCTTCTTCGGGGGAAAAAAAAGTCTATGTAGGTCCTGGCTCATTTTTCAAATTGGATTGTTTGGTTCTTTTGCTGTTGAGCTGTATAAATTCTTCACATATTTCGGGTACTAGCCCTTTATCAGAGAGATGGTTTTATGTATTTTCTCCCATTCTTCAGGTTGCCTTATCTCTGGGTGGAAGTTTTCCTTTGCTACATGGAAGCTTTTCATTTGATGCAGACCTGCTTGTTTATTTTTGCTTTTGTGCTTGTTTTGCAAATGTCTGTAGTTAAAATTGATGCCTGTGGTAAATAAAGTTTACTTCTTCACAATTGTTAATTTTCTGTATGTTCTTTCCCCAGTGTGAAAAGGAAGACATCACTTCTGCGTAGTGGTCATGGGTTTATCGATGTGAAGGACGTTCCTGCTTTAAGAGATCTCCTCTGAGAAGACTGAGAAGGAGCTCATGTTTAAGTCAAATGAAAGACTGAGCCTCTTGCTGTCAAATAAATCTCCAACACATGACACGTCCACCCGATGTTAAAACCGCACGTGCACAAAATGTAACACTGGACCGCTGGACCAGTGACTGGGGAGAGAGAAGATGAAGCTTTTCTTCCCAAAAATCAGCTAACAGGGATCTCTTTTCTTCAATGAACACATGGTTTGACTCAAGAAATATATCATTTTTATTAGAGCCTGAATTTTATTAAAGCCTGACTTTTAAGGATTCATCAAGATACTGACAGCACTAGTAAGCAAATAAAATGGTATGAGGATCTTTTTCTGCTTTCTTCAAGTTAGCATAGGGATTTAATTGAATTGGAATTCATTTGTTCTTCCTGGCAATTATTCCTTCAGCCGACAAGGAGGGAAATAATTGAGTATTGACCGTGTCCAGGATTATGCAGATAGGACCTGGACAGAGGAGGCTTGAGAACTTAGTTCTTGGCAGCCAAGGACCATGCTGCATGCCCCTGCTCTCTGTCACAGAACTGGAGGGCACATCTCTTCTTTACTTCTGTATATAAATACATAGAGAGCCCCAAGGACTAAGTGTCTCATCCAAGGTTATTCTGCTCTTTGGTGGCAGAGAAAGAACTAGAACACTACCCTTCTCTCTCCTGTGCACCTGCTCTGCCTGTGTCTTGTCCCTGTGTCAGAAAGATCACATCTCCTGCATTCTGGAACTGGAAGACGCCACTAGAAGTGACTACTGACTAAGACTAATTATGAGTCATCATTGGTTTATTCTGCAGGCAACCTCGTAACCTCCCAACACCCCATCCAGAACCACATTCAATTAACTGAGATTCAAGAGAATTTTTCCAGCACAAGGTTTTACAATCCACAACCCATCTCTGTTTGACTTTGCTTCTATATTATTGGCCCTGACAGGTTGGGGAGAGGCTCACCTTAAATGAATTGAGGCAGGGGACCAGGGTTGGGAGCAAATGAACCCTGGCCACGGATCTAAAATGACCCTTGTGAGTTAGGTCTGCTGGTTCCTGCCCCTGAACTTTGCCACACCTGCACCTGCCTGGAAGGTCTCCACGCTATTCATCTACCAGGCAACACTCGGATACCCTTCACCACTAGGGTCAAGATTCATCTCTCTTGTGATCATTTTTTATAATCTACCTGCTTCCTGATAAAACTGGCCATTCTGTTTGGACACTAAAAACCTATAACAGTATATACTTGTTTTGTATGTTTCTTTATATATTGATTTCTCCCTACAGAATCTCCCTGCTCTATTACTTTCTGTATCTCTGGTGCTTAGTATAAAGTCTAAAGAGAACTTTAGATATTTGTGAAATAATAATAATAATAATAATAATAATAATAATAATAAATAGAGCTTCTAAACATTTGGCAAAGTGGCCGTATTTCCCCAGATGCATCTTCCCCTTCAGGATGGAAAGCAAGCATATGATATAAATCACTCCTGTGTCCCAAAACTTCATTAGGAAATCAACCACACTTTGAATTAACAATTGCATTTCTATGATTTCTAGAATTTGCCCTAAGGAAATAATCATGAATGAGCTTACAGATAAAGCTATGAATATATTCATGAAGGTATAATTTATATTAGTAAAAAGATTAGAAACAGCTTAAATTTCCATTAAAAGGGGATTAATCCAATAAATCACAGTGGGCCAACACAATGGGATAATACATAACCCCTAAAAATGGTATTCAGAAGCATATTTAATGTTATGGACTAGAGTTCACAATTCTTAGCTGAGCAAAAATGCAGGTAATGCGGAAGGACGCGTCGTACGACTCCATCAGCAAACACATCTACTTGCTGCCGAGGACGTTCCCGAAGGCGCTGCTACAAAGTAGAAAACCGTGAAACGAAGGCTTCATTTTATTCATCTTCAGGAGGTCAACTATAATGCTATCTTCCAACCCAAGGTGCACAAATAATTTTTGCTGAGAGAAAAATGTATCAATTAAAGAATCCAAACAAGTTTATGTTTGTCATAAACACTACAGTTGAAGTAACGCAACAAAATTGTGCCATGAGGTGTCGGTGATGGGCTTTGTTCTATCGGCAACATGGCCTTGCTCGGGGGCGCGAGGGCACGCTTCTGTGGAAGGGGACAGAGAGCAGACAGCCAAGCATCAGCAACACAACCTTCGGGCACGTGACCCGCACCTGCATCAGTAAGAGAAACACGTTCAGGGCAGGATAAAGGGCCAGCGTGTGTCAACAGCTCACAGAGCAAAGTGAAGAGTCACGGCGATGTGACCTCAGTACCCCTCCTTCTCAGGCCGCCCCAAAGCAGAGGTCTGTAGGCCGGCAGAGACGTGGCCCATGAGCTGCCGTGTGACCCGTCACGGCTCCACATGAACCCAAGTGTCAGCCCCGAGCTCTGATGCTGAACTATCCCTCCTCCTCGTGTTTGGGGGGGTGAAATACTGGTTGCGTGATGTTTCTTAGAAGCTGTTAAAAAGAGATGAAACATTCCAGGAGCCCTACAGTGGATGGTCGCTGGCCAAGTAAGTCAGCAAGTCAAGTAAGTCTGAGAACGCAGCCACGCCGAGCCGGTGGCCGTGCCTCGGGTCCCGGGGGACGGGCCGGTGATGGACGGCTCCTGCTTTCTTTTCCCCCTGTTACACTGCACTGTTCTCTTTCAGAATAGGTCAAAATAAAGTGATCAGAACATTTTTTTAAAAAACTAGCATCCATAAAGACCAATCTAAATTGATGGACGCTTCTAACGAGTAATGTTGTTTTTTTACCAAAACTGTATCTTCTTTTAGTCCTTACAGAGTTCTCCAGAAATCCTACTTTACACGGAACTTCCTGTGTTCTCCTCTTTTGGGATTGTGGACAAAGGCCCAGAAGCCCCAGAACAGCAGGCACGTCCTCTGACCTCTTCCTTGTGAACTTGCCATCGGCAGAACTTTCGTGGGTTCTTTTTGGCTCCGTGTCCCCACAAATACCGGAGAAGGAAATCTTACTTCGTTCTCATGGAAATGATGCTCTCATGACTTCCGCGCGTAAGGACTTGACCTCTGACGGGGCAGCGATCACCTTAGCACCACCATCCGTGCATCCTGGGAGTGCGCGGTGCGCCGGTCCCCTGGGCGTCGGAGTGCCAGCCGCCGGCCGGTCGTCCTTTTCTTATCCCGAAGGCCGTGCCTCAAGCTGCAAAGTGTGCTTGTGTGTTTGGTTCTCTCTGCTCTGTGACCCAGCCCCGCGACCTGTGGCTGGCTCTTCGCCTTTCTGAGCCCATTTACTTAGTGCAAACTGAGGGATTTGGATCATGATCTTTAAGGGCTCCCCCCAATAAGATCATGATCCAGTTACCTAAATGCATACAAGACCGGAGCTATGCCTGTGTGATCAGGAAGCTACGAGAGCCTGCGGTTGTGGTCAGATGCCCCCAGACCCAGAACCGGTCTCTGCAGACCACGTGAGAGGGAGAAGGTAGGAAGTGGGCGGGGACGGCCGCAAACCAGACGGACAGGCATTCCGACCGCGGCTGTTCCCGACGGACAGGCATTCCGACCGCCGCGCAGCAGGGAGTGCCGGCCACGGCTGTTCCACTACCACTGCTGGCTCAGGAAGGACTCACGGAGAGTCCCTGAGAGAAGTGTCCTTGTCAAGAAATTAAAGAAATACAGAGCTTCTCTAGGTCACTAAATTAAGAGCTAGGGAGTTGTCTGGTCTTCTCAGCATCTTGGGTGTTTGCTGTAAACTCTTAGTTTGAACTGAGCTTGGTCATTATTTAAAAATACAGAAATGAAAACAGCTGCCTCAGAAACTCCGTCAAAGGCCTCACTGTATGTTTCATGTTCTTACAGACGCTGGTCGATGGCTGTGCCCACACGTGTGCACGTGTCTGTGTGTGTGTCTTCATTCCAGGACACTTAACACTCGGAGATGAACAGGTCGCTTTTAACCTCATCTCCTACATAAATTAAAATACAGTTTAAAAGTATACTCTCCATAAATGTAGAAAAAATCCAGGGCAGCCTGAGTTGCAGTCAACAGGGCTGCCGTGCTGAGACGCCGCAGCGGTTCTCTGAACAGACAGGACGGGACGTTCACACGTGGGAAGTCACTTCCGAATGGCTCGCGCTCCGGGCTGATGTCCGCATCAGAAGGTCATTGGTATGCACACACCCGCTATCCAGAGTCAGAGCGGCCTCATGGCCTCACACAAGGCACTCACCAGGACGTGCCCCGAGGGCTCCCACCTGGGACCATATCACAGACGTGCCAGCCGCGGCCCTTGCACAGAACCCCACCCTGTCACAGGGAGTCTGTGATGAGCTTATCACCATTTAACATGCGGTGGCCATCCCAGTTCCTCAAAAACAGCTTCTCAGGGGGCGCCTTCACACCGGCTGCAGAATTTGGGTTAAATTCAAATCCAGACCAGCACTCTCATTAGCAAACTCAGCATCTGTGTAGAGCTAGCGCGTCTTCCAGAATGCCCCTCTTCCTGCCCCACAGTGCCCATCGGCACCCACAGCCGGCTGCGGCAGGATGCTGCTGGTCATCTCTCTTAGTGTAAACCTAGCCAAGTAGTACCAGGTACACATAGAGCCTAAGACCAGACGAGCAAGGTGCCCACCTCAGCAAGGTGATAAGAATGCCCCTGTTCCTGCCACCCGGGTGCCATCCAAGATCCCGCACACCGTCACTGCGTGTGACACGCGAGTCCGGGGCTGCGCCTCCTGCTCCCCAGCAAGCACGTGGTAGGATGGTGGCCATGACATCTCCTGACTACACAGTCCGAGGGGCCTCCCGCTGCTGCCCTGTTATTCCTCGCCCGGGGCTAACCGGTCTTGGTGGCTGGTGGGCAGGCCTGTCTCCCAACCCAGATGCACAAGTCCCTTCCCCACGTGGCCCCGGGCAGCGTCCGGAGCCCTAATCTACTGATTCCCTCAGTAAGCCTCAACTCAGAAGCAGGAATTCCGAAGAACCAAGGTCACGCCCCAGGGGCCAGTGGTTTTGTCATGGATCTAAGGCAGACACGACTCACAGCACTGAAGTATTCACAAACTACAGCTGCTTCCAGTTCCCCCGGGAACAGCAGGAGAGCTGTTCTTTTCACCCTCTTGTGGTCCTCAACCACCACGACAGATTGATGAAAATGGTATATCCCTTTGCCCGTAAAGCACAGACGGACACTGCCGAGAGTTCTGCACAGAGCTGTGGGCTAGTCATAGACCGACGGCTCCTGGTCCGTCTGAAGGAGATGCAGGAGGAAATCCACAGGGTGACATGAGACGTCGCCCCGACCTGAGTGCAGAGCCCCTGCACACCTCAACACCGTGCTTCCTGAGCCTAGTCCTCCTTGTGGTCCAGCCGGTCATTCAGTCCAGATGCCTTTCCCACGGCCAGGCCTCGACATCTGGTCAGTCCTTCCCACACATGAAATCACTTGCTTCCTCTCTGACGTTACCAGAACACAAAGTGAAAACTGTTCTGGGAAGGGCGCCTGGGGGTGCTCGGTGGGTTGAGCATCTGCATTCAGCTCAGGTCCCGATGCCAGGGTCTGGGATTGAGCCCGCATCGGGCTCCCTGCTCAGTGGGGCGTCTGCTTCTCCCTCTCTCACTCCCCCTGCTTGTGTTCCCTCTCTCGCTGTCTCTCTCTCTGTCAAATAAATAAATAAAAATATTTTTTAAATGTTATGGGATTTACATGCTGTGTGTGCCTTTCTTTCTGCATGAGAATTCACTGGTCTGAAAGCCCTCGTCCCTGGCTCGCTGCCCTCCACGCAGACTCTCTCCATGTAGTCACCTACGTGACCTTAGGGCTTCATTGGCCAAAACCTGAAAGCACAGGCGGATGGCAGAGCTGTTGGTTCACGTTCCAGCTCTTAAACGGGGGTGTTCCCACCGCTTCTGTCATTCCATTAACTGTCCTAATTCCGCTTCATGGCACCTAAATAACTATCTTAGAATTTGTGAAGACGGAGAAGAATAACACAATTCTGATTTTATCACTCAGGAGCACTCAGCAGCATGTGCCTTAGAAGAGCCAGGCCAGTCAGTGCTCAGGCACGTTCCTCCTTGTTGGCGGACTTTGTTTCTCTGATTACTCTTAATCACATTCCCAAGTGTTTCCACCGAATCACTCCCACAAGGACTCAATGGAATCTGCATCATACTAGGGAGTCGCTGAGCCCTTGCTTAAGACAAACCGTGACCCGACAGGTCCTTCTTCTGTCACCTCGTCCCTAAACCCCGACCCAAGCACTCATGACGGCAGTGGTGCAGGGACCGACCGGGCCCATGCATGTGCAGAGAGCCTCTGCTCTTCTCTCTGCTCTTCAACGGACCAGGGTAACAAATCTGGCAAGTTTCTGCTCTGCACTGTTCCCTATGAGTCCGTCAGCCGGTCAGCAGAGCCGGAGCCCGACAGCAAGATAACAGGCGTCTGCATTCCCACCACACGTCGGGCGCTCACGCAGACACAGCAGGTGCCGTGACGCAGCCACCAGGGGAGGGCTCTGACTTCCCACTGGGGCGGGGAACTGTCAGAGCGCCGAGGAGAAAGCTGTTGGCTACTTCTCCCAAGACTCCTGTCTTCTTACCCCAAAGTGCCTCCTCGCCTTATGAGCCGAGGCAGCCCCGTCTAGAGAGCACTCCTACGTCAGGTCTGACTGCCCGGGAGAACCACTGCTCGTGGGACATCACTGATCATCAGCACCGCGACAGTACAGCCACTTGTCACGACTGCTGCTGCAGTTCTCCGGTTTTCTTAGATGCACATCTCTGCACCTCTCCCACACCTAGAACAACGCCTGACGGAAAACCAGAGACCGAGAGTCAACAACCGAGCAGAGACATGAGCAGGGAAATACAACACGCGCCCGCGTCCCTACCCCGGACTGGGCACCGCGCCAGACACGGTCATTTCCAAGACTGCCTGAATAGAAATGAGGGCACTACTGTACCCATTTTGTAGATGAGAACGTTGTTTCAGTGACGCTACATGATTTGTTCAAGACCGACGGGTCCTACAGGGAGAGAGCCATTGAGTTCTAATTTTGTATTCTCAACTTGTGGTCTTTTTAAACATTTTCACACATTTCATTTATACGTTTATCACTGGTTCATTTAATTGATAACTTACTACTGTTTACTCCGGGAATAGTTATTCTGCCAAAATGAAGCGCCGCAGACGTCATGAAGGCACGGGGGAGGGCATGAGCCGGCGTCACGGGAAGCGGGTCATCCCCCGTTTCAACACGGGAAGTCCGTTTCCATCTGTCTCCTTCGCCGCACGTTAATAATGTGAGCTTCACGGAACCACAGGTCAACGACGCACGGTGCCATGGAAACCAAACTCCTGTACATGCATCGTACCCAGAAAAGCCCAGCCCCTTTACGCGAAGCCCTCGGTGTTGGTGTCTGCCTGCATGTGGACAGTCTGAGGTGCGAACCCTGGGCCCACAGGGTTTGCTTCTCTGATGAACCACAGACGCCGGGTCACTGGCTTCCGATGCCCACGTCCCTACCGGACTCAGAGCGTCTGTTTCTCCCCAGAAACTCGGTCATCTTGGATGTAAGGCAGGAGTCTAGACAAGAAGACGTGTATTTCAAAACTGTTTTCTAAAGCAAAGCCAGTGATTTTGTATCTCAGTTGTCAACACGGTTGTGACGATGCACAGTCATGCACACTGAAGCGGCCGAAGGCGTGCCCCACCTTTCTGTCAGTTCCAGCTCGGAGAGTGATGTTCCCAGCAGCCCGACTTGTGCGTCCATCCGAGGGGCCCGCACCCTGTCCCCCATCTCGCTGAGACAAGCCCCTCTGATTTCCAAGCCGTAAAAGAACCCCTGTTCCACGGGGGACAGCTTCGTTGAATGGTCAGCTGCAAGCTGAGCTCCGAGGGCAAAGCGGCCTGTCGAAGTGGGGATGAGGCTGTGGGATGGGAACTCTGTGGGAACGTAACAGGACAGGGGAAACTCTTGTCCGTCACACGTTAATAGCTGATGCCTTTCCTGCAACCTTTTCCTGGCCCAGGAACACAGATTTTAAGATTCGCCATTTCTTCCATGGGAGCCTCTCAACAGCCCCATGAAGAGACAATTATGGGTCATTTATTTTTATTTTTATTTTATTAGAGAAAAGGCCCTAGATCCAGTTTGCTTGTGTGGGTTCAGGAGCCCTGCCTACTCCGGCACGGGCTCCCTCCTGCTCTGAGAGCCCCAGCCCCTCTCTGCAGGCTCAGACACCCGCGCTGACTCCCAGATCCACCGCCCACGCCGGGCACCAGAAAGCACGACCGGGTGTGGGGCCCACCCGCGAATTACGTGCCCGATCCTACCCTCAGAGGCCAGCCCAGGAAGGTCAATGCTGTGAAAACCCCAAGCGTCTATGATTCTTCACAGTGCTAACGAGATGCGATAATCAGAAAAAGCAAAATTATGAACATGTATCACTACTCATAATATGGGCTTTCGGTGAAAAGTTTCTCCTTTCTTTCAGCCACTTAAAAAGACATATAATATCTAAAACCCAGTGAAACGGATGGACTACAGCACTGGAGGGTGGACGAGGGAGGTCACGGTCTTGACGTTGGGCTCCGGTCCCCTTCTCTGGGAAACACCGCGGACAGATGCCCTCCCCAGCAGGAAGGGAGCCAGCAGCAGAGCAGAAGAATGGGGAACATGGGTTTCCTTGGGAGCCCCAATTGGGCTGAACCTTTGACCACTCTCAGGCCCACGGCAGGGCCTCGCTGCGGCTCTGTGGGTCACCCCCGCCACCAGGAGCAGGTCTACATGGGCCATCGGCCCGAGGCACTCACTCCCCCAGAGAGAGAGAGGCTTCCTTGTCCCTAGGACGTGCTGGTACCGGCCAGTGCAGAAGACACCTCCCCAAAGCATCTCTACCACGTGTGCCAGAGGGGAGCCTAGAGCACGGGTTAGAACTCAAGGAAAATCAGTCATGAGCTGAGATCATTTAACTTCTGGGTAGACATTTCGTTATCAAGAAATAAAAGGCCTTGGTGTCTCTACCTTCCCGCAGCTTCGGGAGGTAGGACAGATTCTCTTTGGGATGCGTAATTCGCAGCACACCAGCCCAAAGACATCACGTCGGGGGCGTTTCGCGCCCACCTCACCAGACAGCGTGGCTGCTGCTGGAGTATCACAACGTCAAACCAGAAGATCAATGTCAGATGCAGTCCTCATGCGCAGTGTCTCTCGTCAGCCCTTCCTCAGGACTGAAAAGGAGCTTATCATGAATTCCAGGAGCAACGCTGGCTTCCTCCTCCTCTGCGCACTCGGCCGCGCGCCTTCCGTTCGTCCTTCCAGCTCCCGAATTGGCTTCAGGGTGCGGCGAACTGGGGCGGGTTCGGCAACAAGAGAACAGACGGTACTTGACCCGCACACACTAAATCTCAACCCTGCTATTGAGACTCTCGGCGGCCAGACGCCCAGAGCCTTTATTTACTCCCTGAGCACATGAATGAGGTAAAACCGCGTCCATGCTAGCTCAATGCCTGAATCTCAAACACCGGATAAGCCAAAACTCTGAAATGTGCAAATGAGGGTTTACTTGTGCGTTTTATATCACTCCGCATGAAGGTATGATTGTGACCGCGTCTCAGACACCAGATGGTCCACGCAACTCACCCCATCCTCGCTCTGTTCTGTCATGTTCAGTGGCTGTGGCCTCACCCCCAATTCTAAGTGTGGCTGACAAAACTGCCTTTGTTGGTGATGAGACCAGGTATCTGGATGGTGAGTTTTATGCATGTGGCTCAGAAACACACAGCTGTGATGCGTACAGGGCTGGCTGACCCCGGTATGCAGACAAGGACAATGCAGCCCCTCGGCTCACGGTGCCCCACTGCAGGCCTGAAGAACCCCGCGCTCCAGGCGCATCCGCAGGGGAAGAACGTGGGAGGAGTGCAGGGCAAGGTGTGACACAGGGTCTCTGATGGGAGGTCACAGGGCTCATCAGCAGCTGGGGCCTGGCCGACTCTGCAAGTCTATTCTTGGACTTCCTATTTTTAATAAAAAGTATTACATGTCCTCTCTGCTCCCAGCCGTGCAAACGCTAACGTCTGCTGAGATAACAAATGTAAGCCACTCCTCCTGTCCCTTCTGTGTTCACCTCACACACACACACACGCACACACATGCACACACAGACACACAGACACACTACAGACATACAGATATACAGATACACACGAAAAACACAAAACATATGTGTACATGTACACACATATACCTGCACACATATGTATATGAACACAGAGAGATGTATATGTGCCCTACACACATACACAGAGACACACATACATACATAGACATGCACACACAGGTACACACATATACACAGGCACAGACACATGTGTACACACACATACACAGAGACACATGCATACACACATACACCGGTATGCACATGCATGTACACACACAAATATACTGACACACAGACACGTACACATACACGCATGGGCACATATGTGTACATGCACACACAGAGACATGTGCATATGTACACACACGCATGCGGTCCCCATGCACTAACCCCTTTCCTGTGCCCGTCACACTGCAGTAAATCCTTCTAAGTCCAGAGCGTACTCACAGAGTCCTAAGTTCCCAGATGGAGACCCAAACACAGGGGCATGTGCGACTGTGGCTCCATGTGAGCAAGAAGGAAAGGTGTGGTGTTTACAAGAGACTGAATGAGGGCGCAGGTGGTGGGCCGGGATGGGCGCTGCCAGCGTTGGAAATAGGAAACAATACAATCTGACGGGCGCTCTGGGAGCAGATGTTCACAGCTGGCTCTAACTGCTGAGCAAGGAGGCTGGGTTCTCTTTTGGGGACCCCAGGAAGGGAAGGACAGAGAACCTTCTTCTTGCTTCACACTCTCCCCGTCAAGAGAACATGGTCCAAGTGAATCTCTGCCCATCTTGAAACCGAAAGGGTCCAGATTTCTACAAATACTTCCAATAAATCTCGGGTTGTTTGTGTAAGCACCTGCTGGAATGCCACGTAAGCCACACGTATAAAAGAACTGTGGCCAAGCGATCAGGTAGACTTCGGGAACTTGGCCAGAGTCCCGCCGCAGATGGCAGGCAGTGCTCCCGTCCAGGACGCCCCGACCCAAGGAGCCGCTCTGAGAGTCCTCTGCCCCCGCCTGCTGTGACCGGCTCACCCAGCAGCACCTTGTGCGTGGAGATAGGGGGTTTTGCAGCGGGCTCTGGGATCTGTCGGTTTCTCCCTGCAATCCTGCTTATTTTCTTGCTTCCATATTGCAAGTCTATTCTAAAGTAGATGATGGCTTTCGCTTCTTAAAGTCAGTATTCTTTGTTCAGTGAATAGTGACTACTTATTTCTAAGGATCCCGAGTGCATTTCCACACTGTACTCTGTGTTACCTGAGCCTTTTCTCCTTCTGTCTCTGTCTCTCCTTCTCTGTCTCTGTCTCTCCTTCTCTGTCTCTCCTTCTCTTCCATCCCACCTTACACTGAACACATGCTGCTTCCGTACCCAACCCTCCCACCGCCCCGCAGCTTCTCAGCAACTTTGAGGACTTATTCCAAAGGCTTCCGGCATCTGTGTGGATGAGGAGACGCCTCTGGGAGTCACTGCAGTGTAAGTAATATGCACATTCCCTTTGGGGATATTTAAGATTACTTGTCTCTTATATTCCACAGTTTCATTTAATTGGATGTGCACGTATTTTTATTTACTTGGTTTTAGCATCAAGAGTCTTTAGATAGAAAAGGCACAACAAATTTCTTCAGTTCTAAAAAAAAACAAAAAAAATCTCAGCCCTTCCCTCCAAGCAATGCCTGTCCTCTGTCTCCCGCAGTGTCACTTATCTGCAAACACGGGTTTGTGTTGGCATGGGCCGTCCCCCATGCTTTCTCATTCATGTCTCATAACACCGTTGGGATTCGGATGTAAAACTCTGGGTAATATCCTCATAGCTGTCTTCTGGTTTGCTCATTCTCTGTTCAGCTCTGTCTACTCTGCTTGATGGTGGATGGACACAGTCATGAATTTAAATGACATTTCTTGGGTTTGGATATGCTGCTTGTTTTTTAATCTGTCTTTTTGTCGTACTAGATAGTTATCTCATTATGGTTTCTTTTCCTCTTCAACACCGAGGCAGTAATGCCAACGCGCTCAGCACCTGCGCAAGCCGCCATTTCTAGTGCTCGCTTACTCTTCTGCCACACGTTCTCATCCCCTTGAAATGTCTTTCTGTGGGTTATAATCTTTTATTGCCTGTTTTAGGACAGGGGGAGTCCTACATAGTCAGAGATTCTGTAGATAATGTGTGATTTTGAGTCTGCCGCAGCCCTTGGGTTCTGATAGTGCCCTAACTGCTTTGGGAACAATTTTCACATTCATTTTACCACATGGTCCCTCTGCAACACACAGGTTGCAGAGGGGAACTCAGATCTCACACCCGTGCCTCTAGTGTGCATTTCTTGCTGGTGACTTTATATTCTACCCATGACCCTGGCAATGTAATCGGCTTCTTTAACTTTCTTGCTCAAGTGCTTTCTAATTTTTTCCTCACATATGGGAAAACATGTTGAGATTCTGGGTTTCATTCCAGGGGCAGATTCCCAGCACGTCCCGCAGGTACAGGGGCTCCCACATCCCATACCTGCCCGAGTGTCCCCACTTCACAACATCCCTGTGTCCCCGTCTGGGTTTTAAGTTTCAGGGGCCACTGTGGCCTTGAGTCCTGCCTTTCCTCTGGTTTGAAAGTCTTTCTTCATTCTGGGAACCTGGAGGATTGCCTTTCCATCACTCAAGCTTGGGTTTGCACCGAAAGCAACCGTGACACACAGCAGTTTTGTGACCTTACAGTGGGAGGAACAGAACCTTCGGATGCCCTCCAGCCTGGTCTTTTAAGACCCAACAGTTTTCCTTCTTGTATCCTACACAGTATTTTCTGATTTGTATGAAAACACCAACCATTCTAAGGTCCCCGAAGACAGACTGGCTGGAATGGAACTCTGTTTTCTCTCAAAAGCCGGTTGAATTCTTCAGTTCCTAAGCAACACTAATTTTTTCTAGAGTGCCTGGCACATGTTGAGAACTTAATAAATGCTGGTTATCTACCACAAACCTCCAAGAATAGCAAACAGAAAAGACCATTTTTATCGAAAGCATGTAATTAACGAGGTCTGATCTCCCAACAAGAGGGGGCAGCAGCTGGAGGTGAGGCACTGACGCCCGCGGCTTCTGTGAAAGCAGAGGTGAGGCTGAAAGGCTTCTTCCCGAACCCAACATGCCCAGCTTTGACAAAGCAGTCTTCCTACTCTTCCCCCACTGCTGAGAGATCTTAACATCTCAGGATGGTACCTACCCAGTGAAGGAGAGAAACAGTGTGGAAGTTGTACCTTGTTTAGACTGGTTTGTGAGGAAAATCTTCAAAAGTTGCATTAAAAAAATCAAAAACACAATGCTAATAAATACAGGAAACATTTGCCACTTTTTCCCTCACTCTTGAGTGAGGAAGAGAAAAGGTAGCTGACGTTCCTTCTGTTTGTAGTGATACACACGAGTCTGCCCCAAATTCGAAGAGCAGTATGCAACTTGTGTCCAGAATGATCAAAGGTAAAACCAAAACCAAACCAAAATAGATTTAAAATGAAAGTCTCTTATCTTGACCTTTTTGTGATTTTTTTGGAACCTGAATTTTGTTTTGCCAGCAGAATTTCAACAAATAACACTTCCAAATGCTCCCAATATATGTTGATGCCTTCATAAATAGACCATTTCTTCTGAAGTAGTCTAGGCATCTATCACAAAAAGTCTTTCACTCTAAAATCCATCCTAACATTTTTGTAGCATTACTCTTTTGTAGCAAATTTATAATAGCTTATTTTACTCCTTCGTTTTAACTGGGTTAAATCGCATAGATGTAAGACATTGCTATTACATTGTAGGGGATCTCAAATCAGTTTTCCTAAGCCTTCCAGGCACCATCATCTGTCTTCCCACATTAGAAAATCTATTTGCTGGGAGGGCAAATCAAACCATAAAAATGTACACAAATAGGCATATCCATGAACTGACATCTGTGGTTCAACCATAACACGCCCTCTGGTCTACTTAAAAAGCAAGTGCCGTCATGTATCTGCCAATAAAGTTTGAAAAGGTTCATACACTCTTAATTTATTTTCCTGTATTAAATTGATACACATGAAACCTCCCGAGATCTTTGCAGTGTCAAGATAAACTAGCTAAGTGATCTTGTCACTAGGCAGTATCGTCTGGAAGACAAGAACCACAAAGAACACGATACGCACTGAGGCAGTCTCACGCGAAGCCCTGTAGCAAACCATTAGAACAAGAGGCTCTTAGGAGATTGCAAGCGGTTGGTTCTTCTCATCTCCAGGCGGGCAGAGCGCTCTGCTGAGTGCGTCCCCGCCCCTGGCAGGTGAGTCGTCTGAGCCACAAGGCTTCCCCCTGGAGCCCCGCCCCCTTCAGAGGTACCGTCAATACATTCTTAGGGGGAAGAAAGACACCAACAAGTAGCCACAAACTTCATTAAACATTTTTCTCTCAAAGTCACAGTCATCCAGCTGTCAGAGCCCATGCAAGGTGGAAAGCGTCAGCAAACCCACACACGGAAATCACCGTCTACACGTTCGGTGTGATTACACATTCACGTTCTCTGCAAAACACGCCACACCTCTGCAGGGTCCTCGTTCGGAGCACGCTGAGGTCTCCAGCACCCATAAACTCTGCTCCTCTGCTCGCGGCTGACGGATGTCATCATCGGAGACAATGCTAATTATTCAGTCTGTACGGAAGACCTAGCTCCCTCCAAGAGAACGAGTCATTAAAATGCAAATAGGTGTTTCCCACTTCACTGGTTTAGCAGAGAAAGACTGTTACCAGCTTTCTGACAAGAAAGAGAGAAGCTTAATGAGTTGATGCCTTAACCTTGCGGACGGAATGAGCACAAGGCACGGGGATCGGAGCCTGCCTAGTGGGCCGGCCTCCGGCTCTGATCCTTTCTGTGCCACGGCCTTTATGAGTTAACTGATGGAAGCTGCTGGAGAAATTACTGAACAAAACAACTGATTTCAGATTCCACTCACTGCACCAGGCAGCTCTCACTTAGACTAATTACTTAAATGATTTAAAAATGTATGAATATGCATGGTAGTGCTTTTCAAAAAATAAAGCCCAGCTGAGACCAAGCCTTCAAATTTTTCCTGCCTTCCTCTGATTTGGAGCAACAACACGTGCACATCTGAAAGCCCTGGGCTGGCCGCAGAGCCTCAGAGCGAGGTAGAAAAGCGCCGGCCTGCCAACAGGGCCTCGGCCTCACCGACCCCCAGGGCCCCCGGGCGTGGACAGCCAGGACAGCTCTCTGCCTGAGTAAAGCGTGCTGTGCACGTCTGCGTCCTGGTCTGCCCCGGAACAAGCAGGGCACTGCTCTCGCTCTTCTCTGACCTCTCCCACCTTCAGTGTGGGGCTGATTCTCTGGGATGCGGACGCCGAGCAAGAGCAGGCCGCGGGGGCCGTGCTGGCCACTATCCAGGACAGGCGGACGCAGGCATGACATCTGACAGGGCGGGGCTGGGGGCTCAGGACCTGGGTCGGGGGTGTCCCCGGGGCGGGGGGGCGCGGGCTGCAGCCCTGCCCCTGTGTGGGTGGGGGCCAGTGGCGGGGTCCCACCACGGGTGTGCCTGCAGGAACACACAAACACCTGTCCCTGAGGGAGAACTCCCCAGGTAACACCACCTCGATTCATGCCGCGGCCTCACCGAACCGCACAGGCCATACTGAGTTGTTGGAACCTCATCTGCCCTCTCAGGACAGCGCGGGGCAGCAGACCGTTAAGACCCAGACTCCACGCGACACACACACACTGTGCAGACAGCACACGCTTGTGAACAGGCAGGCGGGACAGTGGGACGCCATGGGGTTCAAGCACAAGGCAGGGGCTCTGGCATTTCTCCAGGGCCTGAGCGCACTGAGGGCTCCAGCAGAAAGCACGTGTGGGCACAGCAGAGACAACTGCACAGGACAGCAGCGCGCGAGGTGCCCCGTCCCGGTGTGTGGCAGACATGGAAGATACCACAACAATAAAGAACAAGATGCCCAATGCCCGGAGGACACACACAGGCCGGAGAACTCCACGGGCAGCCCAAACCCCCCGGGTCAGGAGGCTGCTGCTAGCCCTCCCAGCGGCCTCCACTCCCAGACCCGGGGAACCCTGGGGTCTCGGCTCTCCTGCAGCCCGCACGGTGTGAGTTACTGTGCTTTGCCGCGGCCGTACCAATGCACGGTGTGGTCCGCACACGTCACGGTGAGAAGGGCGAGGACTTAGTGACCCACAGTGCAAGCAACAGTGTTTGATGGAATGTCTAGGTCACCCCAATAGTCACCTTCGCTCTCATCTTATGGGTATAGATCTCTGGGGGAATGCGATGACATCTGTGCGGCACGGTGCACACACGAGCCATTCACATCCGGGCATCCTGGGATCCTGGCCTCCAGAGGCCACCAATCCCCACTGGGGCGAGGCCAGCAGCCAGTGGCTTGGACGCCGAAAATCAAAACTCGGAGAAATTCAGAGCCCCCGCTAATGGAGGTTACGTCCCAACCCCAGGCCCTCATCTTCCGTACTGTGACTCTGAGAAATAGGACAGATTTTGGGTCTCACTACCCTGGAATATAGTTAAATCATTCAGGAGCTCTACTTCTCACAGCATCTCAGACGCATGGATTCTGAGCTACTGTGCACTGTCTGATGTCACCGAGGACCAGCACAGCTCCTGCTATGTCCCTCAGATTTGCACATTAACAATACAGGATAGCTTTCTGAGGTCTTACTTCATACGAGGTCCATCAGCGCTTTGACTGATATATTTAAAGCCAAGAAATACATATTTTTAATGTCACCACTTATTACCTGGAGCAACCTGATTAAAATTTCTAAATCTAAAACAAAAAGGAAAGGGTGGTAATTTGGCTGTGATTCAGTGTTCCTTTAGCAGTGACCCCGTGTTGCCTAGAGCTCACCGCGCACACCACACGGGTGGCTTTACCCGTCTTCCATCAAACACCACAAAGACGTGCCCTCGGACCCGCCTACCACCGTCGCCCCCCGGCGCCCCCGCCGTGCCCACGAGAGGCAGCACACTCACCTTCCGGCTCCCCGCAGAGGGTGCACTGGGACTCTGCAAACAGAAGGAGAGAGAGAGGCTGTTACTAAGAGGTCCCGGCTGCAGACTGCACCCCAGCAGCTGGAGGGACGGGATGCCAACTACCACTGTCCACCCGGCCCATGGACACAGCAGCCCTCTGGGTACTGGGCCAGCCAACCCCGCATCTGAGCAAATGTCATTGCAGAGAACCTACCTCAGCAAATATTTCATACATTTTAGTAAACTGACGTTCTCTGTCACAGGCACGTGCACACACTGCACGTTCTCATGGCTATGTACGGCCCAACACAACCAACTTAGCTGAAATCAATGGTTTATTTTATCACCTAATCTAGTAAATAAACCTTTACTTTGATGACAACTCTGTTCTATCTGCTTTCAGGCACAAACAAACATGAGCAAAAGGATGATCTTATCCTCCAGTACGAACTGTCCTCAGGACACAGACCCGTCCCTCTGTGTCAGACTCAGCAGGACAGACCGAGGTGTTTGGGGGTCGCAGCACTCACCAACACGTCAGAAAATTACAGCAGTAAACACAAGTGCAATGCCTTCCAAGATACATATTCTTTATGGAAAAGAAGTCAGACTTTGGGGCCACGTCCGTCACTCTGCGACGACTTGCCCCTGGGGCTCTAGCAGAGGCTCGACACTGGCATGTCTAGCAGGGGCTAGACACTAGCAGGGGACACTGGCATCCTCCACGTGGGGATGGGAGGCTGAGCGACAAATGGTTCAAGCAGCCCATCAGGTGGCCAGCCCCAGGCAGTCAGGGGAACGCCAGCCTCCTCCTCCAAACCCAAGGAGCAGCAACAGGCTCACAGAGGAGACAGCATCTGGACTGAGTCTTGAAGAACAAGTAAGACTTTCAATAGAGAGAAAGACGGGAGGCCAACACCGCAGTCAGAGGACAGGCACGGAAGTGTGCTTGGAGGACAAGCTGGTGGGAGCTGGTGTCCCCTGTGGTGGGGGAACACATCATGCACAGTTTGGGGGGGGGAACCGAAAATTACAGAAGGAACTCAGACTCATTACTCACATAAAATCAGGAGCCAAGGATGGTTTCTGAGGAGGACTGGGGAAGTTAGTGCTTCTTTAGTGGGATGGCCTGGTACCCAGGAGGGGCTGGGCAGGGACAGGGAGGGAGCCTGAGCATCTACACTCACCCCGCCCAGCAGGGATATGTGGGTTCGTGGGCAGAGGCAGATGAGGGACAGAGGGGTTTGACGGACGTGGCAGAGAAGGCAGAACTGTCCTTTAAAACAAAGTGGACTTGGAACTCATCTGACTTCTTGGACATCAGCCTGATCATATCAGGGGGTAAATCGCTGTGCTGGCCCTTCCCGACAGGCCCCGAGCTCAGTGTCCACTCCAGCTGTGGAGCTGGACTGACCGGGCCTCTACTCTCTGATGCACAAAAGTGAAGCCCAGGACTCAACGACTCTGCATTGCAAAGGTGGTGAGGCCAGAAAACGGGAACCCAGAGGTTCTGAAGAAGAGAGTGTGACCGGGTGCATGGGAGCTTGCGTCCTCTGACACCGTGCCAGAGCTCAGTCCAGGGAGCACACAGACACGGTCCAGGATGGAGGCGGGGGTGGGGTGATGGGGGGCAGTGGACACAGCACCAAACAAGGGTGCAACCCTGCAACGTCCATGGCTGGCATCCGTCATCAAAGCGCAGGTAAGCCACCAGCACACACCACCTCCAACTGAGGGTCTACAGGAAACAAAAATGAGGGTCTTTCGCTTGGGGACACAGCGACATCCCAGGAGCTCACTCCAATGCCCAAGGCCCCTGTGCTGCTCTGGGTTTCAGAAGATACAGCACTGTCCACCCTCTGCATGGTCACTATGCGTACGATGCAGAGTGCATTCCAGGCAGTGGTGGGAACCCCTCGTCACCCCCTCTGTGGATGTCGCCACTGTGGCTGTCAGCATTAAGGGATCTGTCTGAAGCCACACGATGGCAGCGTCCCCAGCCCTGGCTCTCCTCAGAGTGACAGGATAGAGCAGAAACGGAACTGCTCCCAGGGACTCCGGGAGGCATGTGTGTCTACGGGGAAGAAAGAGGTGACAGCTCAGGTCTCCCCAGTGGACCACAGAACTGGGGAAGGAGACTTGGGGAGGGGCAGCCATGACTTTAGAGTCTCGCACTTAGGAGAGCCAGATTACCTGTCAGCTCACCTCAGCCAAGACCACTGTCCACCCCTGCCCCTACATGGGACCAGAACCCAACACCAGGCTGCTGGAGCAGGAGGTAAATCAGAAACGGGCTTTTACCACTCGTTGTGAAGGGCTAACCTAAATTTGCACCAGAACGGACCCACAGACACAGGATTCTCTGAACGTCCAATCCCCACCGCAGGCGGGATATGGTCAGAATCACCCACCAGGTTCAAAGCACAGTGACACCTAGAGCACAGGAATTAAAACCTTTGGTCAACTCAAAATCTGTGGGTCAGAGGGCACCAGGAGTCTGGGGAAAGGTGTCCCTTTGGCCACCGGCATGTTAACTTCTCTAGAGTCCAGGTCTTGTGCAAATGTCATTTCTGAGTCCACCATTAATGGCTCCAGGCCTTATCCTTAAGTTATTTCCAGCCAGATCACAGCTGAGAAACCAACATTCCCTGCGTTCTAAGTGAGTCACCTTGCACTTCCCTTAAGTCCATTGGAGCCTCCCGCCCCAGGCTGCAGGACGATCAGGGAAGCAGCGAGGTTCTCCCATTGTCTACAGCACGTGCGTCCTTGGGGAGCATCCTTGGGGAGCCCAACTCCGCCATGAGGTGAGTGACCCCCAGGAGCACCCAAACTCTACCCGCTTGAGTCTGGAGTGCAGAAGGAGGGAAGGTTTCAGGGTGAGGGAACCCACCCCCCGGCACACAGAGGACTGCTGGGTCAAAGCTAGTCCCAGTTTGCTGGGATCGCAGACACGGCCATCAGAAGACGCTCCACGCTGCAGGTTAGCAGCTCGCCCCGCGAGGGAGGCTGAGGGCCTGGTGAGGTCGGGCTGGCTATGCTGCGGGCTTCCTCCCGGTGGCCATGAGCCGAGGCTCCGGAGGCGCTTTCCCTTCTGGACCTTCCTCCCCTTCCACCCTCACCCACCAGGCTGGGAACGAGTGAAGGACAGTGAGTGTGACGCAGCACGGGGCCCAGGGCTGGGCTGGGCTCCACAAGGGCAGTTAGGGTCCATGCCCGTCGTGCTCTAGAACCGCGGCCATCCTTGCCACCTTCATGCCCTCCATCATGCCAGGCTCGCTCCCACCCATGGACCCCGTGACAAGGAGAGGAGCATCCGTGGCCCTGGCCTGACAGCATCTGATTGACAACAGACTGTCTTCCCTAAACAACATCCATAATAAAACAGTCTGGATGCAGACTGGAGTAAAACTTGATCTATTGTGAATTCATCATCACCAGCATGGAGTCTCGTGCAAGTTAGGAGAAGACTCTACTAATTTATGCTAATTGACATGAGACAGAGAATTCTGCCGGGTGATTTTACGTGCACATAATCTGTACTTGAACCAGACGCAGCCTGGCAAGAACAGGCTTGTTCCCCAAGCTCCAGACGTGAGCAGTGACAGCCTAGTCCACCCTTCCCTTGGCAGAAGGTGTTACCCTGCTTTCCTCGGTCCAAGAAGAGGGCACGTCTATGTCTCTGGTATGAATCCAGAGGCACTGTATCTGGGGTGGACCCTGTGGATCGCTGCAGGTGTTTTTAGAGGGGGCTTGGGCCAGGGTGGGAAGCAGGCGCACGTGCAGTGACTCTCCCACCCGAAGGCGCGTGGGCCCCGTGACACCCCCACGCTGACTCCCACCTCTGTGACTGCCAGGGCTGCAGGATGCGACATGGAAACCATCCTCTGCCCCCGGGAGCCCACTGAGGGAGTGGCTGACACGCATCCAGCTGCTCAGGCTGGCGGCCAGGCTCCCGGCATGGCCAACTGCAAGATCCCTGGGAGTAGGACCCACTTTGCAGAGCCCATGGAGGTGAGGAATATCGGCACGGATTCTGCAGAGTCAGCCTGGCTCCGGTGCCAGCCGGCGGCCCAGCCCAGGCCGCGTTCAGCGGGGGCTGGGCTGAGCAGACAGACAAGGGGACAGCAGGCCCAGATCTGCCGCAGGGAGGCTGGGGGATCCGCAGACTAGGCAGCCTGGTGCTGGGCTGCCGGGCCAACCAGACTCACTGGCTGCACCTTCCACCTCCTTGGCCTCGTCCCACTGGGGCCATGACTAACAGGGCCAAGGTCACGCTCCGATGGCTGTCCCCCCAGTCTCAAAGCAGCAGGGGGCTTCCCGGCACTCAGCACGGAGAAACGCTCCACTCGGGGAGCCAGCCTGGGCAGAATGTGAAGCCATCCTCTGAATGGGGGCTGGGGGCGGCCAGACCTGCAGATGCCACAGAACCAGGGCGCCCTCGTGACTGTGAACACTTCCCAAAACAACAAGGAGCATGACAATGGGGACCCTCCCCACAGATCCCCAGGAACAAGGCATGCGCTCGCCCACACACTTGCTGGGATAGGGAAACGTGACACTACGATTTCACAGACACATGATAACGTGATGGTAGTGACCAGGGCTTGACTCAGCAGCTCAAATAACCTGACTGTACATCGACTGAACTCAGTCATCACGAGGTCATACTATGGACTCCTGCGGGCTAAAATGGAAAAATCTCCAACATTCAAAAAAAAAAAGAAAAGAGGAAAGCCATCCATGGGCTTCTCAATTCTATTTTTGGAAGTGTATTTTTTTTTTTAAAGATTTTTTATTTTATTTATTTGTCATAGAGAAGCGAGAGCAAGCACAGGCAGACAGAATGGCAGAGTCAGAGGGAGAAGCAGGCTCCCCGCCAAGCAAGGAGCCCGATGCGGGACTCGATCCCAGGACGCTGGGATCATGACCTGAGCCGAAGGCAGCCGCTTAACCCACTGAGCCACCCAGGCGCCCTGGAAGTGTATTCTTTACTATCTGTCTAACACATGCTCCTCCAGAGAGCCCACTCTGCTCCGCGACATGCACTGGCCATACAAGGCTAGGATAGCAAAGCCTAGAATGACCCACGGTGGCTTTTTATCAGAGGTCATTTCTAGGGAGATACCGCAATGGGAGGGGACACATGGGTCAGGGACAAGGGGTATCCAAGGAAGCTGTCGGGGGACATATGCCCACTTTTAATGTGAAAAGCTTTTTAAAAACGCAAACAGTTTAAGTGAAAGGGAAAACATATTTCTGGCCCAAAGTAAGTCCCTACTATTACCTGCTAATACCCTAATATTACCTGCGAATGTTATCCCTCTCCGAGTTCGCCCGCGTTCGCCCGCGTTCCCCGCGTTCCGTGCCCGCATCAACGGCGCGCTCACTGGCCCGAAGAACCAATAATCCAATCAAGAAGTGGGCAGAAGACATGAACAGACATTTCTCAAAGAAGACATCCAGATGGCCAACAGACACATGAAAAAGTGCTCCATATCACTCGGCATCAGGGAAATACAAATCAAAACCACAATGCGATATCACCTCACACCAGTCAGAATGGCTAAAATTAACAAGTCGGGAAATGACAGATGCTGGCGAGGATGCGGAGAAAGGGGAACCCTCCTACACTGTTGGTGGGAATGTGAGCTGGTGCAGCCACTCTGGAAAACAGCATGGAGGTTCCTCAAAAAGTCAAAAATAGAGCTACCCTACAACCCAGCAATCACACTACTGGGTATTTAACCTAAAGATACAAATGTAGTGATCTGAAGGGGCACGTGCACCCGAATGTTTATAGCAGCAATGTCCACAACAGCCAAACTATGGAGAGAAGCTAGATGTCGATCAACAGATGAATGGATAAATAAGATGTGGGGTGTGTGTGTGTATAAAATATATATAAATGAATAATATATTGTATATTATATATATACATATACATATATGTATATAATATACAATATATTATATATATTGTATATTATACATATATACATATATTATACATATATACATATATGTGTATATATATATATATGAATACTATGCAGCCATCAAAAGAAATGAAATCTAGAGGGTATTATGCTGAGTGAATAAAGCCAATCAGAGAAAGACAATTATCATATGATCTCCCTGATATGAAGAATTTGAGAGGCAAAGTGGAGGGTTTGGGAGGCAGGGAAGGAAAAAATGAAACAAGATGGGATTGGGAGGGAGACAGACCATAAGAGACTCTTAATCTCACAAAACAAACTGAGGGTTTTTGGAGGGACGGTAGGGAGAGTGTGGCTGGGTGATGGACATTGGGGAGGGCATGTGCTATGGTGAGTGCTGTGAACTGTGTAATCCTGACGATTCACAGACCTGTACCCCTGGGGCTAATAATGCATTATATGTTAATTTAAAAAAAAATCCCGTCATACGGGTCGACGCTGAGGAGAGAAGCTTGTGTGTAGGATGAGCTCCGCCTGAGGGAGGGAAGTGGGTTCAGAAGCAAGTGCAGCCCCAAAGGTAAGCCGGCTCTGCGGGACCAGCGGGAGTCGTGTGGGTCAGTTACAGCCTTCTTGGGAAAGGTGTCACATAAAGGAGGAAGGAACTATGCACATTCTGTCTCTAACCATTTTCAAAATATTTTATTAAGCAGAAGACTGTTGGGTGCCAGCCTTTCTCATCTTTTAATGTGCACACCAAAAATACAGAACAGCAGCAAAATGGCAGAAAAATTCATTTGGGGTTCTTCAGTACATGAGGAATACGAGAGCAGAAATCACACGAGACACGAAATGGTCAGGCAACAAGCTGACTGCACGCGGGCTCCCCTCTCAGTGACGATGGCCACAGCATCGTTCCCTCAATGAGGTAACTGCACGTAAACAGAATTCCAAATGCACTTGTTTCATATAAAATGTGAACATGTGAAGGCAAACCCAGAAATTGGTAGCTTTCGTAAAGCAGTGGGTCAGAGGGGACCAGACACGAAGGCCTTGTACGGATGTCTGGAAAGCATGGCTGGCTGGTCATGGACATCGCTGACGTGTGATGCTCAAATACCAGAGGTACCTCCTGGCCTCCCCTCCACCTTGAGTACTGAGGCTCTCCCACACTCCTCGCGGCATTGGTGTGAGAGGGACACAGTTGTGACCAGAACAGGAACACACCATTGGGGAACATCTGACCGTCCACAACTGTGGGAGCAGCAGGTGCACAGCACAGACGGGAAACCCGCCAGCTGCCCCGCACCGTGTCCCCTGAACTCACCTCTCAGCCCTCCCCTTTCCAGGTATCAAATCCCTAAATGTCATATTGGACTCAGGAATGCTTCTGGGAAGCTGATTCCCCTCCAGAGTAAGCTTGACAAGAAAGTTAAATAACTGATGGGAAGGTCTGAAGAAATACCGGGTCCCGATGTTATTCACTCGAGTGTATGCTCACGGGCAGGCAGAGGTGCGCCGGGACCGGGGCTCACCGTAGAGTAAATGGCTCGTCTGTGAATAATCAATGGGTCACTCTATTCTCTGCCATTTTTGTGTATGAAACTCAAAGATCCTCACGACCCCAGTCTTACTAACTCCCACGACAACTCTGGGTAAATAACCAGCATCCTTAGGTCTTTTGTTCAGTCAGGACAAGAGGAGCCTGTGGAAAGGAAGTTGCTGGCCAGTTGCGCAGGCAAGTTCATGGCCAGGACCACAACTGACTTCCGTTTGTTTGCAGGAAGCTGTTCCTGAAAGACATCCGAGGTGCCCACGAATTCTGAACGTGAGGTCCTCTGGGCACTCCCGTCCTTGCCATCAATAACACACATAAGCCATCTCCCCTGTTACTTTAGCTACTGTCCAGGGGACAGTGGGAACGAAGCTTGTGTTAAGCCTGATTTCTGGGTTCCAAGGACCTTTCCTAGCTCATGGTCCCCTCTCCTGAACACCAGCGCCCCAGGGTCCTGCTCATGGCCTGCATGGATCTCCCCTTCCCTGAGCCCAGGCTGGAGCCCCAGGCCCGCCGACGCTATGACGTGCAGCCACAGCAGAGCCCCAGCGTTCCTGCAGGGATGCCTCCCCCAGTCCAGGCCACCCCCTGCACACTCAGCCGCTCTCTCCCACCACAGCACCCTGCCCCCAGCACGTGCATGGTCACTGCTGCCCAGCACACCACAGCCTCCTGATGGGCGTTCCTGTGGGCCGCCAGGGGTCCTTGGAGCACACCCACGTCTATGCTCCCTGCAGTCAGGCGCGGAGGTCCTCACCCCCACAATTAGCTCATGGAGCATGACGTCTGTGTAATGCCTCTGTGTGTAGCCTGGGTGCGAATTCCCTTCCCACTGAGGGCTGAAAAAGGTTCTGCTGCATGCAGGGGCCACTCTGTGTTTATCCGTTTGCCCATCTGTGGATGCTTGAGATGCCTCTGCTTTCTGGCTACAGTGAGTCGTGCTGCTATGAACACAGTGTGCAAGTACCAGAAACCTGGCTTCCGTTCCTGGAGGGCACGTCCTCTAAAGTGTGGGGGCTGAGCCATTCGTGCTAGGGACTGAATGTTTGTATCCACCCCCCAAAATTCACAGGCTGAAATGGAGTCCGAAAAGTGACAGCGTTAGGAGGTGGGACCTTTGGAAAGTGACAAGGTCACGATGGTGGAGCCTCCAAGATGGGCTCAGCGCCCTCATCCAGTGGACCCCAGCGATCTGCCCTCTCTCTCTGTACCCTGTGAGGACCGCCCAGGAGAGGTCCTCGCCCGGAACCAACTGCACTGACACCTGCTCTCAGACTCCCAGGCTCCAGAAACCCAAGTTTCTCGTCTAGAAACCCCTCTCCCAGTTACAGAGTCCAAACCAACCGAGACCATCCTTCCTGCTGTCACTAAGGTGAGCCACCAGACACATGTATGGTTCTAACCCCGGTGACTCCTGCTGCCCGATGATGCCACGCTGACCGCGCTGCTCAAGCCCAAAGGGGAAGAGTCTCAAGTCCTGCCGACTACATCTGCAGCAAGGGAAGACAGATGGACTGGTGGTCGGGCTTTCCTTTCTTTTACTTTGTACCGACTCCAGTGTTTACAGGGTGCTTCAGCCTCACAGCCAAATGGAGTGGCAGGTGCGGGGATGTCCCCTAAGTCCCGGCCTCCCCGTCTCCAGAGCTTCCCCCACCCCTGCACCCGCAGCAGATGGCACACTTGTCACCACTGGTGAGCCACGCGCACCCTCATCGCCCACAGGTTCCCTTGTGGTGCCGTACTCTCTGCGGGTTCAGAGTCCCATACCCACCATTACAGTGAGTTGTATCTGCGTCACAGGGTCACACAGGTACGCCGCCCCACAGATCTTTAGATGCGCTGTTTCCACTCAGCGCGGACGGTATGGGTGGTCCCTTGTATCTCACCATGACTCACAGAGTTGACCGAGGCTAACACGGACGGGTCGGCTTTGATTATTTCCCTTCCCGCCTACATCTGATGCATCATTAGTCCTCTCACACCGCAAGTCCAGGATTTATCACGAACCCAGTCCCTGGCTCCATCCCTACGGCCAACGCCATGTCTCCGAGTGACCTGGTGCTGACCGCACAGCAGGGAGCCTCCTGGCTGCTCCCAGGTCCAGCTTGGAGTTCAAGGCTCCAATTCTGCAGTGCACGTCCGACTGCGCTGCACCCTCTGGGCCCTCTGGCCGGTTCCCCTCCCTCTTAGGAGAGCAGCTGAACGTCTCCCAGTGCCGGCGAGGCTCTGACCCCTGCTCCTCTGATACTGGCACTGGCTACAGGGCTCTATCCTCAACGTACTGAGGGAGAGGGCTTGCATCTGCGGTACCCTCTCCAGAATGTTCTTCTTCCAGACCTCCACACAGAGCTGCCTCCCCTGCCGTGAGGAATACACCCTAGACCCGTCTGCTGTCCTTGTCTATCCTGGCCCTGGCTCACGTCCAGCCTCTAACTCTGTACTGACCCTGGTGAGCTTGGAGAAAGCTCTGACATTGCTCTCTCCCCACGCAGCAGACCATGACCCCAGCCTGCCTCCTGTTCATCATGCTCCTCTCTCGGTCGCCCAGTCTGCAACAGTGCCTGACACACAAGAGACACTCCATGAAAGTGGGCTCAGTAAATCAGAATGCACACAGCTCTCCTCACCATGAGGAGTGGCATCAGCAAACCGCACAGAAGGTGCGCAATGGTCAGGACTCCGCTAGCCAGAGGTAAGGCAGGGCCATGTGCTGTGTCTTAGACGGGACACGGCACCTGCGAGGCCCAGGCTAGAAGATGCACCAGACAAGGGTGTGAGCTAAAACAGGAGGGCGGGGACACGTGAACAAACAGGGAGATGGACCAGCTGCCCAGTGTGATGAGAAACAGAGCCCGGGGGCAGGCAGCCCCCCGTCAGGGACCACTCGTCCGCCAGCATCTGAGAGCCTCGGGACACAAGTGTGCCAGGCTGACCTCTTCGGCTCCTCTGCTGGGCACTCGCCTCTGACTAACATCTGATGCCCGCCCCTCCCCGAGGACCAGTCCTGGCTGCCAGTTCCCACCAGCGCTGCAGGCAGAACCAGTCACAGCTTCTTCCTTTGGGTCACAGGGTTCTCTCCCAGCCAGTTAGTGATGGAGGGTGTGTTCTTCTCTCTCGACTGGAGGTGTTCAGAGGCCAAGGCTGGGTCTCCCCAGAACCTGTGCCCAGATACGTTTCAGCATCAGAACAATCTTTGAAAATAAAGACTCCATTCCTTCCTCCCCAAGATTTACATTAATTCTTGTCAATCCAACATCATAACGTTGACATTCCTTATGTGTTCTGTGTCATACCAACGAGACTTACATGAATATGTACTCAGTCGCCAGAGTACTGCTTCCATACGGACCCAAGTATAAATATGCAGACACATGTATGGGTACTATATTATATATAAAGACATAACATATTCAAACACAAATACAAATACATAAAAACATATATGATCCTATGCACACTTCTGTTTGAATGCCTCACTCCTACAAATCAGCACATAGAGACAGACTCGCACGCAGAAGTACGTGAGTGTAGGCAGCATGTGTCCTCCCGCTGTGGAATGGCCCATTAACAGGTGCTCTTGCTCCAAAGACTAAGTGTTCAGTCATGTTCTGTGTAGACTTCTGATCATCAAAATAAATACTAGCCGCAGAGGACTTGACCTAGTTTATTGTCATCAAACTAATGTGAATCTGCATGAAGTAACAAAACCACTACACAGTCTGCAATGCCAGGAGGACTCAGGTGGACGGTGGGCAGGGGCCTGACAGGTAATGGCAGGTCCAGGCCACTTCCACTTCCACAAGCCATAAATATTTCCACTGGGACCTTTTGTATCAAATATCTTTTCCCTGGCATCAGTGTGTCCTTGGTTTGTTCAAAAAGTGTCAGCAAAATATCACTTATTTTTAAGCCTAAAGCTTTCTTTGTTCATGGCGAGGTAATCATTTATCATGGCAGGATGCGCAGGAGTGGATGAGCAAGGCGTAATTTAGTACCATGGACAGAGGCTGTCATCGCTCCGTCCTGTCTGGGATGGTCCCTCATACTGCTGTACAGAAAGAACGCCACTGCAAGATTTAAGACAATATTCACTAGCTGGAGGCTGTCATACTTTAATTTTACTTGAACTGGTATTTTCTATTTTTTGGCCCATCATAGCCTATTTCTTCTCCATTTCTGTCACTTGTAGACAGTGGATGAAGTTGAAAGGCAGTGAATCCTACCTGACAAAGTGTAGGGTCTTTACAAATGTTTTTGAATTTATCTTGAGTTTATTTTTCAAAGAGAATAAGTCCTTGTGATAGTTCAGACTTTATGAAATGTTACCTTGAGTGGGGCCAAATACAGCTCTAATGGAAGCCTTGTCTTCAAGTCTGAAAGGGATTTAAAATACAGACACCTAAAATCATATTAATGCTGCAACCCTGGGTAAGAGGGCACCAGTGACCCCCAAATTCAGAGGGGCAGCTGAGTTGAAAAAGGCTGAGTTGAAATGTTGTTAACAGGTTCACTGAGATCTTGGCAGCCCGGGACACGTCATACCAGTAGAAAGGCACGGAGAGAAGGAAGTGGGGTGAAAACCTGAAAAGCAATAATAACGCAGCTGAAAGCATCATCAGCCCAACTTCTTATGGTCCGGAACAGCAGTAGGATGGGTGGGAACCCATGAACAGACTTCCAGATTGGACTGAAAGTATCTAGAACTCTTTCAGCTTTAGGATAATTTCTCTCCTTAATTTATTTTGTTTGGGTCAATCATGTACAACCTGAACATTAAAGCAACCAAATTTAATAGGTGATTACAAAGTGTTCAGAAGACACATATGGGGACCTGATTCACAGCACACTTAATGTATTTGAGGACCCAAATGTGTTCATCTGAGTTGAAAGGTAGTCACATGTCATATACAAATAACAGGAACAAAATTTAAATATGGAAGTTAAAAGAAGCATTACTCCTTTGCTCTAATCCTGTCAGTAGGTCCATTTCCTACATGACACAGCCTTTGCTTGTCAGCAAGAAACAGAAAGTACCTCTCTCTCTTTCTGTTAGGCTACACCTGACCCACACCGGACCACTCCACGCTCTCTCACCAAGCCAGGCCGTTCTGTAGCGCTGGGTGCCTGCACATTCTACGTGTTGTTCATGAGTGTGTCTTTCTGCCCTTCTTGGCCTGGAAAATGACTCCTCCTCCTTCTTGCCTCGCAATTTTTTAAAAGAACAGCTCTGTTCAGATATTACTTATATACCACTGACTTCACCGGCGTTCAGAGCACAATTAGTGGTTTTCAGCATATTCACAGAGTTGTGCAGTCAGTGCCACATCCTGTGCCCTTTACCAATCAGCCTCTAGTCCCTCCTCTTCCCGGCCCCTGGAAACCACTCATCTAATTGCTGTCTACCCTTGCTCACGCTGCACAATTCATGTGAATGGAGTTCTATGGGGTTTTAACATGTGACTGGCCTCATTTAGCAAAATGTTTGCAAGGTTCATTCTGCTAGAGAATGCATCAGTGCTTCTTCCTCGGGATTGTTAGGAAAAGGTCCACACTATGGATATATCATCATCTATTGACCCATTTCTTGGTTGTTGGATAGTTGGGGTGTTTGCACTTTCTGACCATTATGAATATACCCCTATGAATACTCATGTACAAGTGTCTGAGTGGACCTAGGTTTCATTTCTCTTGGATGTACACTAAGGAACAAATTTCTGGTCATATGGTAACTCTATGGTTAACATTTTGAGGAAACACCAAACTGTTTCCCCAAGTGGTTGTACCATTTTATATTCCCCAAAAACGAGGAAGATGCGAGGGTTCCATTTTCTCCATAGTCTTGCCAACACTTATTACTGTCTCTTTGACTATAGCCATCTCAGTGAGTGTGAAGTGGTATCCCCCAGTAACTCTGATTTGTGTTTCTCTGATGTATAATGGCATCGCACACATTTCCACGTACTTATTGGGCTATTTGTATATTCACAGAAATATCTATGTAAAGTCCTTTGCTCATTCTTTTATTGACTTATTTGTCTATTATTGATTTATAAGAATTCTCTGTAATGTCTAGATACATGCCTTTATTATGTATATGATTAGCAGTTTTCCCTATTCAATGGGTTTTCATTCTCACTTTCTTAATGGTGACCTCTGAAACACAAACATTTTTAATTTTAATAAAACTCTATTAAGTCTTTTTCCACCTTTGTTGCTTTTGGTGTCCTACTGAAGAAACCATTACTTATTCTAAAAATCCGAAGATTTATATTCATTGTTCTGTAATTTCAGCTCTTACATTTAAGTCTTTGATGGATTTTAAGTTTTGCACACGGTGGGAGATAGGGGCTCAACTGCATTCTTTTGCATGAGAACATTCAGCACCATTTGTTGAAACCCTATTCGTTGCTTAAGATTTATTTTAAATGTCAGTCATTTCAGAAGTCACCTGTAATTGCCCAGGATGACTTAAATGGCACCTCTGTGTGTTTCCAGAGCATCTCTTTCCAAGTAATACCCGAGTCGCATTAGAACAATTTGTCTTTCTTCCTCGGGAGATTACACATGCTATCTGTACAGCTGTCGGTGCATATCTTCAGTTCACATCATGCAATGCTGAGTGAAATCGGTCTTTGATGCATTTACACAATGACTATTTGAGCACCTGTGTTGTGTGTCCAACACTGGCTGGGAACTGGAGTAACAAAGCTAACTTATCCAGAGGAGAGATACCCATGTGGACGTGTGAATATACCCTGGACCAGGGGCACCTGGGTGGCTCAGTCGGTTAACTGTCCAACTCTTGATTTTGGCTCAGGCCATGATCTCAGCCTCCTGGGATGGAGTCAGGCTCCCTGCTCAGTGGGGAGTAAGCTTTTCTCCCTCTCCTTCTGCACCTCCCACTCGTGCTCTTTCTCTATCTAAAATAAATCAATCTTAAAAATAAATAAATAAATAAATAAATAAATAAATAAATAAATCCACCCCATACCTGCATCACATCCTCTGAAACAAGAAAGAACCACCAGCATATAGAAAATCATGAACGTCTGACCACACCTGAGGCAGGGCTTGGAACAGGAAGGTCACCCAGGGTCAGATTCCAAGATTTTTAATCTGCTTGTGTAACTTGCTTAATAAACTCCTCAAACTCAACACGCACAAAACAGATAATCATATCAAAAAATGGGCAGAAGATATGAACAGACACTTCTCCAGTGAAGATATACAAATAGCTATCAGACACATGAAAAAATGTTCATCATCACTAGCCATCAGGGAGATTCAAATTAAAACCACGTTGAGATATCACCTTACACCAGTTAGAATGACCAAAATTAGCAAGAAAACAAACAACATTTGTTGGAGGGGATGTGGAGAAAGGGGAACCCTCTTACACTGTTGGTGGGAATGCAAGTTGGTGCAGCCTCTTTGGAGAACAGTGTGGAGATTCCTCAAGAAATTAAAAATAGAGCTTCCCTATGTCCCTGCTATTGCACTCCTGGGTATTTACCCCAAGGATACAGATGGAGTGAAAAGAAGGGCCATCTGTACCCCCATGTTTATAGCAGCAATGGACACGGTCACCAAACTATGGAAAGAACCAAGATGCCCTTCAACGGACGAATGGATAAGGAAGATGTGGTCCATATACACTATGGAGTATGATGCCTCCATCAGAAGGATGAATACCCAACTTTTGTAGCAACATGGACGGGACTGGAAGAGATGATGCTGAGTGAAGTCAGTCAAGCAGAGAGAGTCAATTATCATGTGGTTTCACTTATTTGTGGAGCATAACAAAGAGCATGGAGGACAAGGGGAGATGGAGAGGAGAAGGGAGTTGGGGAAATTGGAAGGGGAGGGGAACCATGAGAGACTATGGACTCTGAAAAACAATCTGAGGGTTTTGAAGGGGTGGGGGGTGTGAGGTTGGGGGAACCAGGTGGTGGGTATTGGAGAGGGCACGGATTGCATGGTGCACTGGGTGTGGTGCAAAAACAATGAATTCTGTTGTGCTAAAAATAAAAAGTAAATTAAAAAAAAGAAAGGTGCGCAGGAGTGGGGCTGCAGCCTGAAGGACAATGAAGCTATTTTAGGCATTTAAGCAAGGTGGTTATATAAATAAATCTGGATTTCAGAGTGGTTTCTCTGTAGCTGGTAGATGAGCATCTGGAAGAAAGACCAGAGAGGTAAGATGGTGACTGCTTAGGACTCAAGAGCATGGCGCCGGCCTTGGGCTGGAAGGTCCCTTCCTTGCAGGCGGAATGTGAAACACAGGGAACAATGCCTGGATAGTTTTCTGGGTTTTTGTTTTTGAAACCTCACTTGGGAAAAAAGTGGGCCATGAAGCAAAAATCCAAGGAGCCAGGCAGCCGCCCAACCTCTCACACTAATGTGTCGAAAGAAGGAAGTAACTGATCTCACAGCTTCGCGTGAGGACAGGAACAGCCAACGGGCGCGCAGGGCTCTGAACGCGGTCGCTGGCAGAGAACACTGGGCTGCAGGGAAGGACAGGGAAGACCAGGGCCACTCAGGCCAGCTCCTCCTCCCGCCAACACCGCACGAACGCGTGAACATTCTTGCCGGCAGACGGGCTCCCACGGACATGCCTGGGTGCCGCTGGGTCCCCAGCCGCCAGCCCCCCACCTCTCTGACTCCTTGTGCTCCTCCTCTCTTTCTCAAAACCATGTGGCCAGCCAGCATCAGCACTGGGACTGGTAGCCCAGTCTGCTTTTCTCGGAGCAGGGGCTCCCTGTCCCCCACACCACATGACTCAGGGGAGACTCCTGGGCAGTCAGCATTAGAAACGGCCACAGTTCTGCAGTATGCAGGTTCACAAGGACGTGTGCACAGAGAGACACACTGCAGCTTTAGTAAAATACACAGACGCCAAGACCTGACAGAAACCCATTTCCTCTACACGCGCACTCCGCTGGGGCGCAGGCTCCTGCCTGGAGAGACCCAGCAAAGAGTGGGTCTGGAGGGAGGCTCTGGAGCTCCCTCTGGCTCCCCGATTACCGGTCCCTCCCATGTTCATTTAGCAAGAAGGCTGGGAGCACTTGCTGGGACACCGGCCCCACACTGAGTCCCTGAGCACCAGGAGTGTCCTTCCATGGGGAGCGGAACATGCGCGCAGATAAAATATAATGAAGCAACGTGGAAAATGGGAGGAACACTGCAGTTCGCTGTCGGGTGGCGGGTCAGGAACCTGTTTGCAGACACTGAGCCAGCCCGGGAGGTTCTCGTTCCTTCACTCACTGCCGCCTTCTCCCTCCCAGGACTTGCTCCAGGAGAGGGAGGGAGTCCCAGGAATCAATGCAGTGTGCCACCGGTGGCCAGTGCTCCCAAGGAGAGGGGCACAAAATGACAGGACCAGGTGGGAAAGTTTCTTTGAGGAAATGACCTTGAGCAACATTCAAGAGGAAACAGGGTGGGGGAGGCAGTCCAGAGAGGAATATTCTATGGCTCACAAGTGACACAGCCACACCGCCCGTCCCCATGTGGACAGGAGACAGACAGGTGACCCAGGCAGCCGAGGTGCCGGTCGCCCAGCTGCTGACCTCCTAGGCACTCCCTCTCCTGCTTCAGTGCCTCCTCCAGTCTGGACGGGCAGTGTAGACCTCGCGGCCTGCCTCCTGCCCCACTGCGGGCCCCCCAGGGCCCTTTCTCTTCCGCCCGCCTCCCACCTCCCACAGCTGAGCCAGGCCCTCTCCTCAGTCCCTCCGTGCCCAGAACTCAGCCAGCAAATTGGATAAACTAATTAGTGCTTCCGTGTTAATTAATTTCTGTTGTTTATCTAAGCTGTGAGACTTCTGTTCTTGCGTCAGTCCCTCGGGGTAAGTTTATCTACAAACAAATTACGTCCCGTTACACCGCATTACAGCGGAATGCCAATCATCAGAGCGAGCCTTGGATGCGCGTCCTCCCCCTGGAGTCCTCAGAGATCATCTCACATCGTAAGGAAACACTTAAAACAGAGGTAATGCCCATCATTGATGTAAATCGCCATATGAAAACGTCAAAAAGATTTATTAGAAAAGTTACTTGAACAGTGTGACAGCTGTATTTTTCTCCGTATTTCTACGTCGTGAAAATTAAATCGGCAGATGCAAGACTGGAGGTGTCGCTGAGCTAGAAAACAAAGTAAGGACAATCTGAAGATTTCTAGAACCTATCACTTCTTTTAAATACACTTACCTATTTTTGCCAACTTAAATCTAAATCACACTCAGGTTCTGAGAAATCACAATTACGGAGTTAGTACAAGTCACTTCCGTTGGTTAAAATGAAGCCCAGGAGAGTCTGGGAGGTGACTGTTTCTCCCCAGGACAGACTGGCATCGAGGACCCCCGACGCACCACGCTGGGCTTGCTGCCGTGGTCCTCGAGGCAGGTGTCTGTGTGCCAAACCACAAGGACTCCAAGGAAGACAAATAATGCTTCAAGGCAGGAGGGACCCTTCCGCCAGGTATTACACTAGCAAAGTGTTAACTGTGTGCACCACGCTTGGGATCGACATTGTGCACTAACTCGGCTGAGACAGATGCAAGCCCCAGCCACACTATCTCCCGAGATTAATTCTCACCATCTCACACTTTACGTCACACAAGAAACGAAACCGAATTCACGAGCAGACCCACAGTCCAATTCAGATCACTGAATAGAATTTCAAGCCTTGTTTTCAAACCAGTCCCTGACATGGGATTTACGAACTGAAATAACACCTTAGAGGTTGAGTTGCGGTCCCCCAAATTCACATGTGGAAGTCCTACTGCCCCCTCCCATATCCCTTTCATGACATTCTTTGGAAATAGGGTCACTGCAGACGGAATCAGAGGCCATTTGACGAGGTCATCCGAGTGTCCCTACTCCAGTGGGACTGGTGCCCTCATACAGAGGGGCACGTGCACACAGAGGTGCACACGGGGAGCGCCGGGTGAGGACAGGGCTCTGCCCGAGCCACGGGGACGCCACGGCAAGGTGGGCCTGCCACAGACCCTCCTCCCCACCTCGGCAGGAGCCTGCACTGCTGACCCCTGGATGAGACTCCCCGGGTCAACACGTGGGGCCCCAGGCACCTGCTGTGTGAGCCCCAGGTTGTGGTGGTTCATCACAGCAGCCCCAGGAAACCAGTACGGCCCCTGATAGCAATGACCACACAGTACCTTCTCCCTTGGAAGGAAGCTGGGAGCCTTCCCTAAACTCAGGCTTTAATCTAGAAGCAAGGAAGCACTTCCCACTGACGGTTTGTCTTTGAAAACACGTTCCCTTGGAAGTGTCACCAGCACCACCATGAGCCAGCAGCCGGAGCGTAACCCAGGTCCTCCCAGGGTGGTGAGGCTCACCCTCGCAGACCCCTCCTGCGACAGCCATGACTTCTCTCCTCTGTCCACACCTACAGGATGCTGTCCCACCTAGAACACAGACGTGCGGCTTTGATTGTGACCTTGTGGGCGCCACACCTCCAGTATCCAGCATGTTTGGTCAAGGAGGGAGTGAGACCCCTGAGGGAACCTTCCATTCTGCATGTCTGTGTTTCCTTTGGTTGCTTAGAACCACAACAGACAGGTACTCAGCAGGCTCGCTGCCCAGGACCAGCCACCAATACCCATCAGCAGAACCAAAAGTAGACAGCAGGGCCTTCCAACGTGGGGCTCAGTCTCGCCTCGACCCCTTCCCAACATCAGTGGCTCTTCAGTGCACCCCGAAGGCTTCATGGCCAGTCACCACCACCCTGCCCTGTTGTACACTCTGCGCTTGGCCACAGTGGCCACCGCCAGGATGCTGACAGGTGGGACTTTCCCGCAGCTGATGAGGCAGTCACAGCACCTGCCCTCTTGGGACAGCAGCTTACCCTGCTTTTAAATCAAGGGCCCCGTGGAGCAGAGACAAGACCAGATCTACCTTCAAAATGATGACCGCATGGCCCAGGGTCTGGCACACAGCCGACGACAGTCAGCGGAATACATACAAGGCACGCACATCACTACACAGTGGCATGGCTCCCCCGAGCCCAGAGGGACGGAGCTCGAGTGCGCAGCCCTCGACCGATGGGCAAATTGAGTCCATGCACGAGGCGGGACGACGTTCAGCCGTAAAAGGAGCGACGTCCTGACGCCTGCTTACCACATGGATGGACCTGGACAGCACCGTGCTGGGTGAAGGGCACACGGGAGTCCAGCAGGACGCGTGCTTCACTCTATAGGAGACGTCCAGAGTGCACCCCTTGGTGGAGGCAGGAAGCACACCGGTGGCTGTCCAGCGCCGGGAGGGGGAGGGATGGTTCACAGGCACGTGGTTGCTTTTGGGTGGGACAAAAATGTCCTAAGATTAAATCGTGCTGGTGGTAGTTTTACAACCCTATAAATACACTAAACCTCATTAAATTGTATGCTTTAAAGGGTAAACTACATGGTCTGCTGATTATGTCTCAATAAAGCCATTCAAAAAAGTTGGTGGAAAAAAGGATGAGCAAATGAGCCAGTGGCCCCGGACAAGTTCCTGAACACGCCGCCTAAACCCTTCCTCCAAGAGCGGTCAGCCCTACAGCAGTGCTGCGAGCAGAAATGAGTCCATGACGGCACCGTGTCGATGGAGCAGTCCAGGGACACGAGCACCCACAACCTCCGTTCAAGGCCTGGAGGACGCCTTCACTGTGCAGTCCCCGTGCCTCACTCCGCCTCCTGCAGGCCTGCCGCCAACCCAGCCCATCAGATGCTCTTCCGGGGACACGACCGGTGGGTGCAAGGTCAGGTGACCCGGAGAAGACCTTGTGTTCCTCTTTACCACCTGCAAGTCAGCAGGGTGGTCACCATGACGATGGGACTGGAGAAAAGCCCAGAAACGGAGACCCTGAGAGAAAGGGGGGTGGAGTATTCCCAGCTGGCTGAGAGCATCAGGCTCCAGAGGTGTGGCTCCTCGGGATCCACGAGGAGAAGGACATCCCAGCTCAAAGTCCAAACACCAAGCTCCAGCCCAGAACAGTCGTTCCCCAACAGTCGCGCCGCGCGCCAGCAGACCAGATCCCCCAGCCAACAGCCCCTGGAAGACGGTGAAGTGCCATTGCACTTCACTGCCACGTGTAGCTGACCGCAGAGGTCAGCCACGCCCAGCCATAAATGTGACACCACTAAGGTACAAATGCCCAAAGTGCACATCTCAGAGTCTTCCTCGAACTGAAGGAAAAGGAGATAATCAAAATTCAGATTCACGGATTATGTAATACTTCCAAGTTCCTATAGCAGCTCTTTTTTTTTTTTTTTTTTTAAGATTTTATTTGTTTGACAGACAGATCACAAGCAGGCAGAGAGGCAGGGAGAGAGAGAGGAGGAAGCAGACTCCCCACCGAGCAGATAGTCTGATGTGGGGCTCGATTCCAGGACCCTAGGATCATGACCTGAGCTGAAGGCAGAGGCTCCACCCCCGGAGTCCCCCAGGCACCTGCAGCTCTTTTGTGCATAACAAAACGCAGAGTAGGAACAGAGTGAGGGTTGGGGTGGAAGACCGGACTCCCTGTTCCCCTGTAGCCACCCCAAGAGCTTCAGCACTTTGACCAAGTCGGAACTACACACTGGCTCTCAGAGCCCTTGTCTTCCAAATAACGGTGGTGGTGACAACATGTGACAGAGTCTGCCGGGGGTGTGGGGGTGGGGGACAGCCATACTGAGACAGTACCGTACTGTTTACCCACATAAAGTGTGCCATTCGGTGGTTCTGAGTATACTCACAGATCTGTGCAACCACAGCCACCATCAGTTTTAGAACATTTTCATCACATCCCAAAGAAATGCCACACGCATCCGCATCTGTCAACCGCAGGCAACCACTGACCTGCTGTCGGAGAAGCTCCTCTTCTGGACATTTTCTGGAATGGAGTCCTGTAAGACGCGGTTCCTGTGCCTGGCTTCCTCCACTGTTTTCAAGGTTCTCCCATGTCGTAGTGAGTGTCAGGGTCCCACTCCTTGCTGCTGCAGGAAAACATCCCATAGTAGGACACACCCCCACCTGCTGGTCCACTCGTCAGCTGACGGCCATCTGGGTTGTCACTACACCATTTGGCTATTGTTCAGAGCATCGCTTTGAACATTTGTGGCTAAGTTTTCTGTGGGCATATGTTTCGTGTATCTTGGGTATAGACGTACGAGTAGAGGCCCATGGGCCATAGCCCAGCTCTGTGTTTACTCCTCTGAGGAACAGCTGGACTGTTTTCCTCACTGGCTGCCACATCGCCTGGTCCCCTCGGCAGTGCATGAGGGCCTGACTTCTCCACACCCTCGCCGACACCCCGGATCGTTGGCCCCCTCATTATGGACATCCTAGTGGGCGTGAGGAGCATCTCGGGCTGTTCTCCTGCATTTTCCTGATGACCTGCAAAGGCACTGGGCACCTTGTCGTGTGCTTCTCAGCTACTGCTTACCTCCTTCCCCTCTTTAAAAAACTTGGTTTATTTGTACTTTTAAAAACGGACTTGGAGGAGGTCTTTACATATCCTAGATGCAAAATCCTTATCATATACTTAATGGCAAATATTTTCTCCCACTCTGTGGGTTTTCTTTGCACTTTCTCGATGGTGCTTTTTGAAGCACAAGCTTTTTAAAATTTTTTTTTGATAAATTCTAATTTATCTACTTTTCCTGTGTTTTTGGCACTAACATCAAAGAAAGCACTGCTTACTCCAAGGTTATGATCTGCTTCTGCTTTATTCAAATGGTTTTAGTTATTATATTTAAAGCTTTGATTCATTCTGAGTCATGAGTTTTTGTCTATGGTATGAAGAAGAGACTCAAACTAAGTATTTTCACGTGAATACCCAGTTGTCCCCGCACCATCTATTGAAAACGCCCACTTTTCTCCACTGAGTTCTCTTGGTGCCCGTGTTGAAAAGCAACTGATCCTAACTGTGAGGGTTTACTTCTGGGTGGTCAGTTCTTTCCCGGTGATTTATGTCAGTCCTTCTGCTGGAACAATGCCATCTTGATCACTGTAGCTTTGCAGCAAATTTTGAAATCAGAAAGTGTGACCTTACCAATTCTTTTTGGCCATTTTGGCTATTCAGAGTCCCATGAATTTTCAGATGAGTCTTAGGATCAGCAGGTCAATTTCTGGGGGAAGAAAATCAGCTGGGCTCTTCACAGGGAGTTCTAAGACCTCGTAGACCAACTGGGAAGTGCTGTCAGTTGGCAGTATGAAGTCTATCGATCTGGTCCATGAACGTAGGACGCCTTTCCATTAATTTCATCTTTTTCCATTTCCTTCCACAATATTTTATAGTTGTCACAGTATAAGTTCTGTACTACTTCTGTTACATTTCGCTCACTGTGGGATTGCTCATGGGGTGTCTAAATAATTGCGATTTATTTTTGTATATTGATTTTGTTTCCTGTAACCCTGCTGAACTCAGTCATTATTTCTAATTTTTTGTTAGTGGATTCTTAGTGCAATCCCTCTCCTTTTTATAGGTCTATTCAGATTTTCTATTTCTTATGGAGTCACTTTTGAGAGAGTGTGTCTAAGATTTCATCTCTTTCTTACAAGTGATACATTTATTGGCTTACAATTGTTTATAGTACCCTCTTAAAACTTTTTTCAATTTTTTTTTAAATTCAGGCAAAATTCACATAACATAAAGTTAACTAAAACCACCCAGTGGCATTTAGCCCTTCACAATGCTACGTAACCTCTGTCTGGTTCCAAACATTTTTATCATGCTTATCAGTGTATCTTCCCACATTCTGAATGCTACCTTATAATTCTTTTTCTTTCTGGATGTTGGTTGTAATGCCTCTTTATTCACTTGGATTTTAGCAGTTTGAGTTGTCTCTCATATTTTCTTCACCAGTTAACTAAAACCTTAACAATTCTATTGACTTTTTTGGTCAAGAATAAAGCTGGGAAGGGGGGCTCAGTGGGTAAGTGTCTGTCTTCAGCTCCAGGTCATGATCCCAGGGTCCTGGGATGGAGCCCTGCATGCGGCTCCCTGCTCAGTGGGGAGCCTGCTTCTCCCTCTCTCTCTCCTGCTACGGCTGCTTATGCACTTGCTCACTCTTTCCCTGTCAAATAAATAAAATCTTTTTTTAAAAAAAAGAATAAATTTTTGGTTTCATTGAATTTCTCTGTTGCTTTTCTGTTCTGTGTTCCATCAGGGTCGTCAGGAGGATGAAGTGAAACCTTGGGTGTAAAGGGGCCCTTAGAAATGAACTTGTGTGTAAGCATTTCTCAATTCAGGAACATTTTACTGGATACTTTGTATCTTCCAAGCAGGCTCATTCTCAGGTGCTCAGGACTTGGCAGCAAGCTTCCTCCTGGGCCGTAGGAAATGCTCCAGGAATGCCAGGTAAATGCCGAAGGAGAAGTAAGATAAGCTGTTGGAGAATAGAGATCCTAATTCTAATCATTCTTATCATTTAAATTCTGCCTACCACGATCCCTCAAACATTCTGTGTGCCTGAAAACTACCATTTTGATGAACGGATTAACTTGAATCTTTCTTCATATCAATTAATATTAAGGAGACACATAAAACAAGAAATCAAAGCTGAAAATAGATCCTGAGGGGCTCTTGGGTGGCTCAGATGGTGGTGCGTCTGCCTTTGGCTCAGGTCATGATCCCGGGGTCCTGGGATTGAGCCCACATCAACCAGGCTCCCAGCTCTGCAGGGAGCTTGCTCCTCCTTCTCCCTCTGCCCCTCTCCCTGCCTGTGCTCTCTCTCTCTCTCTAATGAATAAATAAAATCTGAAAAAAAAAAAAAAGAGTCAAGAAAATACCCTGAGTGTTCTTCATGACAAGGACCCTGAGGCTTCTTCCCTATCTCTGGCTGCTTGCTGGAGATGAGCTACGTTGGTGCTCCGTGAGCATCTGCCTATTGTCCCCCTGATTCCATTCCTGGAGGTCCAGGAGGAAACGGTCGAACTCACTTGGGGAGGGTTAAACCGTCACTGCTAACCCTGCATGATGGCGGTGGGGGGATCTAACCATCGGGGCTCCCCATGCCAAACAATGTCCATCCTTTTGATAAATCTTCTTTTGGGAACCAGATAAGTCAGCACTGCTGACTTTGTGGGTATCTCTGGTGTTGAAGCCACCCGCGGTTTTTAATAGATCACATCTTAAAATGGAATCAGCCTGTCAAGAAGACAGTTAATAAATACATTATTTTAGCTTGGATTTCTCTCCGGCTCACAGAAAGGAGGAGGAAGCGAGGATCAGCAGTTCTAGTCATGCTGGTTTTACACAGCCCTTATTATGCAATGATTCTTTTCTTTAATATTTTAAACATTCATTAGTCGTCTGGTAGAGGAAGAGAAATGCCGTCCGCCCACTCATGGGTTCAGACTCGCCCTTTTTTGGCCCACCCTGGAGCCCTGCTTTAAAAATGCAGAACCATCGTCTTGTCATGTCTCTCTAGTGACAAACAGCGCCTTTGGTTGGGAAAAAAAGTCTCCTCATTCCCTTGATTTTCATTACTTTCCATCAACCAAGACAGAACAGAATTTATCCCCTAATTATGTTACTGCTGTGTACATCACACTGTTGATTTTATATCCGATTCAGGGAAAATAGGAGCTTTTTGGTGGGGAAGAGAGAATGATACACGTATGATGGCGAGGGAGAAGCTGAGAGTCGGTAATGCGGAATGATACAGTGTAGCCTACGGAGAGAATTAACTCAGAAAACCTATCAGTGGTGCCACAAAAATTAGGACAGAAGCCCAATTCCCTCAAAGAGTGATGGAACTCTCCAGAATGCCAACGCTTCCAACTGGAAGTAAAACATGGCCACTTATAATCATCACTCATCCTTTGCAGTAACAGATCTTCTTCATGCTCTACTTGAAAACTCAAATGTGATAACACTAGGCACACTTTCTTGGTGCCCTACAGATGTATGGGATCTCTGCGAAGCACTCTCGCATGCACTCATGCTCCTTGAAACCAGAGAAAGCGGAGAAGCAGCTCCCTTCCCAGAGGAGAAGGAACGGAGCAGCGCACAGACAGGTAACGGGCTCCTCCCCAGGCACGGTCCTCAGGGCGTGCATTCCCACATAGATCAACCCACCGGCACGCAAGCATCCATCTTCCGCAGTCCCACTCAGGGACCGCAGGCCGTCAAGAGCACCGTCGCTCAGCAAACCACGGGCATTTGAACTTCTGCTCTCCTATCCCCCGTGACCTTAATTCCCAACCGGGTGTTGTGACTCTGTCCTTTCTCAAACTGGGATGGTCCATCCATGACTTCCTTCCATTCTGTCCCTCTGCAGCACGTTCTTCATTAACGTCAAAAAGCTCTTCTGTTGACATGACCAACTGTTTCCCACAAGGGTGGAGGTCATCTTCCCTTGCTGCGTTGGCCTGTCTCCATTTCGAGAGCGCAGTGGGCAGCAGAGCAGAATAGCAGAGACCAAGCTCTTGGAACCCTCCTGCATTCTTATCCACGAGTTCTAGTTCCTTTGAGTCTGAGGAGGAACACATGTTCCCCAGTTAAGTCCAGAAATGGCCACGTACGTGGAAGCATCAACAGCAGCAGATGGTTCTTAATTCATTAGAGAATATTATGTATGATTCAAGGCTAATTAGAAAGTCTTGATAGTAGCAAGAATAGCAAATATTTATGGGCTCGTTTTCCCTGCAGAGATGCCTAGAGAGCCCACAGCGCCCGTGGAAAGGAGAGCCTGTCCACGGGGTGAGTGGAGACTCGCCGTGCTGGCTCACGTGGGGCTCCGGCGCACAGCAAGGACGAAACCGGACGCCCGCCAGGAGCCGAGGGCTCAGGAGGAAGCCACCGGAGTGAAGAGGGACCGGGGTCACGTGTGTCCCTCCTTCCTGTACCCTCCGCCTCGGCTTCTCGGGGGCAGGGACGAGAGCCCCCAGCACAGACACCGAGGTGACCGGTCTGATTCAGGACATGAGCCCGTCAGTCGCACGCTGTCCACAGTCCTGGTTTACAGGCTGCCTTGGGTGTGACTCGCAGTAGCGCTGTCCTCTCGGGAGCATCCTGGCTCGGGCGACAGCAGGGTGCTGTCACCCCACCCGGAGGCCGGCTTAGTCAGGCACTCGATATTGCCGCTGCTTTCTTTCAGGTTGGCCAGGAAAGGCCTTGGGAAAATTAAAATAAAAGGAGCCTCTGGGTGACATGGGAGCCGGGGGTGGTGGTGAGGAGAGCCTGCAGGGGCAGCGGGGAGGGAGCCTGGGAGAAAGCACGGCAGGAGCAGAGAGTCCTCCGGAACCTGCGGCCGCAGCACAGCACACGGCGGCGGTGGCTCGTGAGGGCAACAGTGGCAAGAGGCCACGGCAGGGTCTCCGCTTTCATCTGAGGAGCAGACTCAAGTCTCCAACGGAGGCTCAGCACAGGGGAGGCCGGGCTCTGTGGAACAGGAGTGGGCGGCAGAGGCACAGACACAGCCCGGGGACGAGGGGTTGGCTCGGCGCTTCCTCTCCTGGAGGCAAGAATCACCAAGGCGGATGCAGGAGGCAGCAGGGGGCTTAGGCCACCCCGGGCCGTGGAGATGATTCGCTCTGCGGTCCCGAAGCACCTCATACATGCTGATGGCCACAGCCACATTTATAGTTCTGTTCTCCCAGGAGGGACAACAGCGTTCCTGCACCATTTAAAGTGTACGGCACAGAGAAACTAATTCACGACGCTGGCTCAGCTCTGCTGTCAGAAACCTGAGAAATGCATCACAGAAAACTTCGGGAACAATGTCACCAATGGATACAAACAGAAAATTCCAAGTAGAAGAAAGACAGTAGCGATGTAGTGATACAGAATAGTAACAATGCCACTAACGCAACAGAGAGGCGCTCTGGAGGACTCAGGGAGCAGCACTAGGAGGATGACTAAGGTGATCACCTTCATACGCCAGTCGCTGCGTACGGCCGGTTATCTTTGCAAGATAGAGTCAAAGGATGCTTGACAAAGTCTTACTTGCAAAACTGATCGAAATTTTTATGGAAAACAAACATATGGATCTCCTTAACTTAGTTTAAACATCTATTATAAAGCAATGAAGGTTCAAGTCTGACGTTGACACGCAGATACGAACCCAGGTAATACATCAGTGGACGTTACATCAGCTACATTTGTATCAGTCAGCGAACAAAAAGGGGACCATATCATTACTCAGATGAGATGGTTTTCTTTCTAGAAAAACTAAGATCTCAGACAAATGAACAGTTTATTAAGGTGCTGAATACTATTTGGTGGTTCCCCAAATTCTCATCATAAAACAAAGGAGAGAATTTAGGGGATGATGTTTCTAGCTTAGAGCGACAACGATACGTAACACATGGGGGAAACCTCCAGGGGCTTCCTGTGGAAAGATGAGCCAATTAAGAGGCATGAGGTGTTGGGGAGGAAAGTGTGCCTGCTCTCCATGGGGTCATTTTGTGACGAATGAAGGACTTGAAGCTACAGGAGAAAGGCAGCTCTTGACAAAATGACCCACACAAGGAAAGATGTTGGAAAATGTCTTAAAACAAAAACCAAATGTGATCAGGTGTGACGTTCCTTGCTGGTCCTGCTGCTATCTAGCCCAGCTCTAGGTGACTCCTCCACGCAGCCTTCCGTGATACCCACCTCTGCCGGTCGCCCCGCCTGCCTTCTTTGTCTGAACTACACGCGGAGGCACCTAGGGCACAGGGACTCCACCCAGGTCGTCTCTTCATGGCCAGGACAAGCGAACCAGACACGAACCCATCTTTGTCAGATGAGTGAATAAGGTTAAAAATGCGATGGATGGTCTTACTTGACATATAATCTAAAGGACACATGTTCATGCTCCCTGAGTCCCAAGCACAGAGAAAGGGTCTTTCCTATGCTGCCCGTGGGGACACAAGAGACACTCCCTGACGTCCCTCTGGAGCTGACAGCCACTGCAGGTTCAGCCCCTTCTTTTCCCGAGGCGTGATGGACCCAATGTGAAATGACTCCTAGGTCCTACAGGACTGTCACTAAGGAATGTGGAACGAGTGTCATTTTGCTGCTTGTCCCTGCTGTCTTTCTTCTGCACACTCTCTCAGTCACACACTCACACGTCTAAACTCTTATTTATGCAGAAAATCACCGTGTACCACGCTGGTGTCTGCTTTAGGGCTATAAGCAGGTACAGGCTCTGGAACGCAAAGCCCTGGCTTCTCGGTGAGTCCGAGCGACCCAGGGAACTGGGACAGGGACTGCAGAGCACTGGCTTCTGCAACGGAGGAACACTGATGAGCTCATGGGACAAAAGCATAAGAAGCACGTTGCCTAAATTGTCTACACATTCTGAAAACGGCATTTTGGATAGAAGAGCAATCTACAGCATGGTTACAGAAATTTTCATGAATTCCGGATTGGAGGTAAACCCTAACAGCCTTAGGTTATAAAGTAAAATCCTTCTTTGGTCATACAAACATCCTTTACTCTGTCATTTCTTCTCTTTCAGGTCTAATTGAAGGCACCACTTTTTCGATTCATGTATTTTAAGGAAAAACCAAAGAGTTCACTGCACGGTGTTTATCGGCACTGGAAAACCCCTTCTCGTGGCCCACTGACTAGATGGTTCACGCTTTAAATTGTTGCCCCCGCCGGCAGCCATCGGTGACCTGAGGCCAGGCCACTGGCAGGGAGAAGAGCCGCACTCGGCAGCAGGTGCGCCGGGACACTCGGACAAACTCTTCTGAGCACGGCTGGAAACCCTCAGACTGCAGCCACCTCCCTTGCTCCCTGCAGGGCCCGGGGCGGACGGAGGACAGAGCTTCGGAGGTCCTCACTCGGGAAGGCCCCAGGACAGACGGCGAGCGCTGCTGTGTTCCAGCGGGCCATCTGCCCTCCAGCCACTGAGAGGGGAGCTGACGGCTGCGAGGAAGACAACGTTGAGAGCGACATTGCCGTCCAAACAGCGGAGGACTCAGGTGGAACCGTGTCCCACCTGGCAAAGCCACCGGTGCAGGGGAGTCAGGCACCCAGGGGCGGGTCCGGGCTGGCACCGTCAGAACCTGGAGCTGGGCTCCTCAGCGACCCTGGGGAGCTCCCGGTCACTGGGTTCCTGGCAGCGCTCCTCTGCCCACAAGCGACCCCACTCACTGCATAGCACTCTGCAGGACGGGTCGCTGAGAGGGGAACTGGCCACAGAGGAAATGGGACACCGTGGGTGTGCTGCACTGACGCCACCGCTCCCAGTTCACAGCCGAAGGATGCCTGCACCTCGGCAATGCCGTGTGCCCTTGGCTCGCCGTGGAACACCCCTGCCCGGCTCCACGTTCTCTTTTCTCGCTTCCTCTTGGCTGTAGGCGGCTTCGGGCTTTAACTACCAAGCCAATAGGCCCCGGGCTGGAATGCACGTGTTCCATCCCCAGTGACCACTCCCTCCCAACCTCGCTGGTGAACTCCCAGGCACTCTCCAGACTCCCCTGCAACAATCCTGCACCCTGGGATGCTGCCCCGGAGCCCTGGGACAGGACTAGATCCCTGTCACACTGTCCCTGCACGACCAGGCACGAGCTGCCCCTGGACCCACAAGGACAGTCAGGATCCAGGAGACGGTTGGGTGGACCCCCGGCCATCCACAGGCTCTCAGACCTAAACACGACAGCAGGACGCAGAGCACGCACGTCTCAGAGCAAAGACCCTGCGCAGGCCCCGCAGCAGGAGCTGGGGACGCTGCGCAGACGGACTGGTTAGGACCCCTGAAGGTGCGCGGGGCCATGAGAGGTCGGGTATCGTGCAGGAGTGTTTCGAGCACCTGCATGAAGAATACGTTTACTTCTACAGAGAGTCCTAGTGTCTCACGGAAATATGAAAACTCACAGTGGACACAAGAGATGGACAGATTGTGCAGTTAATGCGAAATAAGCACAATTCTTAGACCAATATTTTTCAACTTGTTCAGCAACTTGAAAAGCACCTCACATGGATTGCACGAAATCCAGGCAATCCAGGGTGTGCGCCCGCTCTGCTGCCCAGCACAGCCTGTGCGCATGCCCAGAAGGACGCGAACAGCCTCCCCACCCCCAGGCCCACGGGGTCGAGAAGGGGTGAGCAGGACGGGCTCCGAACAGCGTCCCACGATGGCACATGCCCTGACTCCCTCCCTCCATTCCATTTCTCAACCTCCTGGGAGTGACCTTCAGTCTGGAGAGAAGGGGACCCCTTCTTCTTCCTGTATTTTCCCCAAAAGAATGGAGTGCCGGCTTCAGCTCTCTGAGAGTCTTCCTGATGCCAGAGCCTCCGGGGGAGGGAGAGCAGCCCCGAGGCGGGAACGCTGCCTTCACAGTCCTGAGCAGGTGCCCGTGCCTCGTGGGAAGTCAGGCACAGACCCAGGCCCCGGACAAGGACTGGCCCCCTGCCCGTGGAGCCTCACACGGTCTTGCTTGGTGGTAAAGCAGCCAGCCACAGGGAGAGAGCACCTCACAGAACCCCGTCTGCGCTGGGCACACCCCGCACACAGGATATTGGCCGCCTCCATTTACTCTCTGGACGTGATGTCTTAGCTAGACGTTGAAGGGTGAGGGGCAATTAGCTACCCAGCGAATGCAAGAGGTTGTCCAGGCATGAGAAACAAATATGGCCGAAGCACAGATGTGTGACAATAATCTGGTGCGTGTTGGGAACGACGGGCAGTTGCAACACAGAGCAGGGAAGATAAATCTAGAGAAATGTCATGGGAGGCGTTTCATATCGTGTTAGAAGCCGAGACTCCAGCCTAGATACTTCAGACTGCTCTCTCTGGTCGGCTCGAGGGAGGCAGGATATCATCCTCTTTTAGGAAGTGACCTATGGTGCCCCCCCAGGTCTCCTCAAGGCTTGAAGCAGGTTGGGTGCGCGATGCACAGGGACGCTGCGGGCCGAGGGATGCTTAGGCCGGCCCCGCGCTCTGCAGCTTGGGAGCAGAGTCAGGCGGACGGCCTCCATCGCTCCACGCCGCTGCAGACGTCCCCGGGGAACCGGGGAGCTCAGCACTCGGGGCAGCACCTCAGGGAACTGCCCGAAATCACCAGCCCAGGATCTGTGGAAACAGTGGCGAGGGCGCGGAATTCTGGCTCCTGGGAACACACACGCCGATTTTAACTCGGTCTCCGTGTGAACCCGACAGTTCTCCCTGCAACGTGGCTTTCAAAGATTTTCATCTTCCCTTGGATGAAGTCAATGTGGGCTTAAGTCCACCCCCTCGCCCCACGGAGGAGTAGATGAGAAAACCTCCCTTAACGCTGAACACCTTGTTCTTCTTTCTGTCCACCTTCAGCATCATATCACCATCCTGTCCTGTTTCTGCTCTGTACCCGGGGCCTGTGTGTGTGGTGCAGCTCTTGGTGACTCTCCGCGGTCAGGGCTCCCCGACCGTCCCACTTTTCATCAGTGCGCGCCACTGTTAGCCACAGCCCCTGGGCCTGCGTCATCTACGAACTCAATCAGCACATGCCCAAACCCTTAGTGCAGACCCCATGTCCTACTGGATCTAATTCTGGGCCTGAGGGAACCCAAGAGAAACCACCCTCCAAGCATGCAATGTACTTCAAGAAACAAAGACACCGAATTATATTAACTGTGGCCCAGAATAGACAATCAGTATCAGAAGGATCTGCTAGACGTTAATTTGAATAACAGAGAGGGAAGGTTCTCTCTGGGCTTGGCAACCTACGGGAAGTGAGCCCACCAGATGGCCCGCCCTGGCCTGGCAGCTGGGCTGTGCAGAGACGTATGTCCTCCAGGCCACATCTGGCCACAGGGTAGGCTGGCCGCCTCGTGTCCTGTCAGCACGCCCTCTTCCCTCCTGGCTCCTGCTCTGTGTTCTGGCCCAACTGTCTGCTTTCCGCCAGCCCTGAGCCCAGCCTACGGCCGACCTTGTGCCTAACACGACGGGCCTCTATAACCGGGCGCTCACCCTGCACCGTCCGCTCCCTGCCTCTGTGTTCCCCAAGTGAGCGTGTGGCAATGTGGCGGCCGCCCTGGAGGGGCTGCTGTCCCCTCACAGAACATCTGAACCACAATCTCCGGCCGGTCCCGGGTTCTCACAGCCACTCACGGAACGGTGTCTCAGCAGAACAGCCACATCGGCTGTGAAATAATGACCCAGTTGAATTCTTGTTTCCTGTTTCAAGCTGCTTCCTGGAGCCCCAGGCCCGAGGAGCCCCTGGCTGCCCCTTGATTGCACCAAGACCGAGAAAGAGCACTGCGGACAGCCTGCTCGAGCCCGGCCCATGACCGGAGAAGTCTCGTGGCAAAATGTCCTGAGTTTCGGCAGCCTTCTTCCTGCACTTTGTATCTTAGAGATGCTTCTGTTTAGGATGTAATAAGAAAATCAGCCTTTCCAAGGGACCCACCATGCATCACAGGCTGCAGGACAGGCTTTTCTGGGATCGGTCCAGCCCTGCTTCTAGAGGAGAGGAGGACCACGCTCACGTCCATCATGTCCGCGTCGGAAGTCAGCACCAGGTCCTCGAGGGGACGCCGACTCCCCTTCCCAGTGCAGCCCACACAGCTCTGGGGACAGTTCTCTAGGTGTCTCCCTTCCATGAGAAGGGGGCTAACCTGCATCCCCAGGGGAGAGGACAGGATGAAAGGGTGCCCTGGGATGCCCTGACCCTTCACCGCACAGACACCCGCCCCGTGACGGTGTGTCCGCGGATGCTTAGGAGCTGTCCCTCTCCTTGTGCTGAAGCTGTCTGTAAACAAGTGTTCCCTGAAGTAGCACTGGTGCCGAGGACCAGGAACTCTCGTGTGTCCGATGACAGTCAAAGGGCCCAGCAATGAGGGACTAGTCAGGAGAAAGCCGAAAGCTAGGGGTGCCCACTGACAGGAGGAGCCATGGGCCCCGAGGGGACAGAGACAGAAGCCTGTGATGGCAAACATGTGCAGCAGAGCTACAACCAGGGTGGGAACGGCACAAACCGTGGGTGAAAACAGAGGAAGCCACAAATGAAGCCTGGCACAGGTCAGAGTCGGGCGGGGTGGGGGGAGACACTAATCACTTCTCTCTGCAACGCAGCAGTGTGCTGACTAGTGCGGTGCCGGTGTTCCCCGGGCGATACCATGGAGAGAGCAGAAGCATCTGCTGGGGTCTACTCTGCCAGGGAAGGAGGCACCCAACAGCCGCCTGCAGGGGGTGGTCCACGGCGAGCCGTGGCTGCAAGCCTACCACCCCCCAGGCGACCCCTGGTGTCCCTGCAGGGCCCACTCATGAATCAGGGGATTCGTCCCCACCCCTGGTGAATGGGAAACAAAGAGCAGACAAAGACGAGACATGAGGGCCAGTGCCAGTGAGCCCCAGCAATGCACAGTCCCCAGGATTTGGGTCATTCGTCCATGCACATTGATAGAGGGTCACCGTGTGCGTGTGCGTGTGTGTGTGTGTGTACGCGCGCACACGTGTGATTCAGTATGGGAGGCGCAGTCCATTCTCCCTCTCTGGTTCCGTGTCTGTCCCTCAGCAGGGCTGCAGTCGGAGCTGAGTGGGGAGGGCTCCGGGTCCGGTGCAGGCTCCAGGTCCGCGACAGAGAGCAGTCTGCTGTGTCCCGTGAGGTGAGGGGGCCCACCCGTGCGGCCAGCACAGCTCTCTGGACGGCGATGAGGCCACGGCCACAGGGTCATGCCCACGGCTCCGGGGATGCCGTCCCCACCTCACTCACAGATCAGGAAGGAAGTCCTGGGCGCACGGTGGGCCTGGGAGCGTCCTAGGAAAACCGCTCCGGATTCGGTCCACAGGGAGCCGGGAGCGATTTCCAGAGAAGGAAACACCGTGTTTGTGGACTTGGAGCCGGAGTGAATCCCTTGAATTACCAAGTGAGCGCTCGCACTGAGCGGCCGCTGGTCTCGGGCGCCTTCTCGCTCCTTGCAAAGAGCCAAAGGCCAGAGGATGAGTGATGTGAACGACAGCGTCACTGACCTAACCCCACGCGGTGGCCTGAGGTTCTGACTCTGGACAAGAGAGCTGCTTCCTGCTGTCACCCGGAGCAAGCTGGGCACAAGGCTCCGTCCAGAGCTCTGGGCACAGCTGCCCCCCAGGACCAGAAGCAGCTCCACGGAATGGAAATCACGCACCCTCGGGGCACTGGAACTGCCTCGGGAGCCATCAAAGGCTGGAGTACGGGGCGAGCCGAACTGCACCACCATGAGAGCGGACGGGCCGCTTGTGCGGGAGCGCACGGCTTATCGCCAATACGGGATGCAGAACAGGAATGGGGGACGCGTCAGGACTTAAAAACTGTAATATTTAATAGTACAGAAATGGGTTAGTTAGTTAATTTAATAATAATTTAAAAACCTGAGGCAAGAAATACTAATTGAACACTTGGCATATACCATGTGCCCGCGCAGAACAAGGCACCACACATGATGAATAACAGCCGCTCCCCGCCTTTCTGAAGTTTAAAGTTTGGGGAGGAAACGTCAAAAAACAGTGGAAAATCCCATTAACGAGAGTGAGAAGTTTTGGTGATGCCGTGAACAGTCGGGAAGGGGTCGTGGTCACTGCCTGATGGGGACGGGGACGGGGCCTCACCAAGGGTACAGTGACCCCGACAGGGCCGAAGGGAGCGGCTCTACCACGGAGGAAGGCCCTGTGTGGGGGAGGCTTGCGGCATGTGCCAGAAGCCCGAGGCAAGAAAGGGCCAGAGGGAGGCCAGTGGAGCCAGAGCCTCAAGGAGAAGCAGGGAATGGGCGCAGACGCAGCCTGGTGAGCCTGGGGGCCAGCGCTCAGAAGCCAGGAGACAGAGAGCCAAGAGAAGGTCTTCAAGTGGTGATCATCCCCACCCCCCAGGGACCCAGAGCCCCCAGCCTTGGGTCCTAAGTGCTGGCCAGGGATGATGCTGTTGTTTCAAGATTTTATGTATTTATTTGACACACAGAGATAACGAGAGACAGAACAGAAGCCGGGGAGCTGGAGAGGGAGAAGCAGTCTCCCTACTGAGCAGGGAGCCCAACGTGGGGCTCGATCCCAGAAGCCCGGGACGATGACCTGAGCCGAAGGCACTTAATGACCGAGCCACCCAGGGGCCCTGGGGATGTTTAACCCTAAACTGTGGTCCTCAAACACTGTGCGCACCTGGGCGTCCACACAACACTCGCCAGGGACGTCCTCGCGGCACCGCTCCTTCCTAACCCCTCCGGAACGTGCAGATACGCAGTCAGCTCTACTCTGCACCCACAATGCTTCTCCAAATTTCAGGCTCTCCCATGCACCCTAACTGGAACAGTCCCCAAGGCCACGCCTTTCAGGTTTGAAGGCAACAGGAAGTCTACCTGAACTTAATCCATCCTTCCAAGGTTGGGTCAAGCTCTCCCGGGACCCTGGAACTCCAAGGCCCAGCACAGCCAGGCTCCCCTCCATCCAGTGGAAAGGACTCCATCTGAAAACAGGGACTCTGGAAATCTGTTCACGTCCCATGCTTCTGTCGGCTGCTGCGGACTCGCCCCTTGGCTGGGCCTTCCCAGGGACCTGTCAGAGACTCACACCAGAGGCACGGCAGCTTGTCCCAAGCGCGGACCCCGTGCTCAGCACACAGCACGTGTCTGGTGGCCGCAGAGGACCTTCTTGTTCCCTAGTCTCTCCCCATGCCCTTGGAGCACGCGCTTCACGTGGGGGCACGGCCTCCTCGGGCAGACTCTGCACTTTGGGAGCCCACCCTCCCTCTCGCAGCCGGGCAGTCACACCTGTCAGCGGCACAGGGCACCCGACTCCACCCTGGTCAGGTGCCCCCCGACACCAGCTGCCAAAGGGGTGCCCGCTGCGGGGAGTCTCCTGCACTGTCCTCACTGTCCGCTTCCCGGCAGAATGAGCAGCACGCCCCTTAGGGACGCATACCATGGCGGGTTAGGGAGGTCTTCCCCTGGGACCAGAGGGTCAGCATGCAAAATGCTGGTTGGCCGTTGCTCGGGGGACAGGAAGCCCAGTGACATCTGAACACAGAGGGTACACCACAGACCCTAAGGGCTGCAATTAGGGCTTCATCTCCCATGGGAATGGCTGGAACCATCAACTTGGTGAGTTAGTCTTCCTGCAGGACACAGTCATCTGTAGCTCCTCGTTCTGGGCAAGCACAGCCCTCCTCGGCTCTGGAGGAGGTCCGAAGTCTGGGAAGGCTGGTGGTCAAGGCCACATGGACCTGAGCTCAGCCTCGTAAACAAGCTCATCTCTCTCTTCAGCCTGTAGCATCACCCGCCCCCACCGTCTCCTGCCACCTGGCCGTCTCCTCCCCGCCTCGTGCATCTGTAGCCCCTCCTGCCCGGTGAGGCCAGGGTCTTGCCAAGGACGGGGGCGGCGCTCCTTCTACAGAGCCGGAGGGACTGGCCACGGGAGCGGCATTCCTTCTACAGAGCCAGAGGGACTGGCCACGTGCCGCCCACACATCCTGCGGGACTCAGAGCTACGGACAGCTGGGTGACCGGTACACAAGGCCACGTGACACAGGTGTGCGCACCACACTCTACAGTGTGCACATACGTAGCATGGGGTGCATGTGCACGGACACAGATACGCACGCACGTGCGTGTTCTCTGCCCTGTTTTCCCAGAGGTAAAGACTACAATCACCCATGGGAAGTGCGTTGCCAGTGTTGCAGTGACCCATGAAACTTCCCCTACTCCGAAGTCCGCGGCCCTGCTCTTCCCTCCTCAGCCCCAGGCACCGCCGCACAAGGGCCCGCTAACTGTCCCTCTCCTGTAGTTCTGAGCCAGACTCTACCCCGTTGCTTGTTTTTAACCTCTCCCTGCATCTAACCGTAGGGCTGGTCTGTTCTCTAGAAAGAGTCATCGGCCCCCGTGCCTTTCCAATCCTGGTTCCTGGACCAGCAGCATCAGACCTACTGAGTGAGAACTGCATTTTAAGGAATCCGTATGGGATTCATAAGCGAGTAGAAGCAAGTTCGAGAAGTGACCTGGCCTATATTTTCAGTTGCGACAGAAGCTTTTCTGAAGTTGACCAATTTTCCAACCCTTGAAAGACACACACTTACTGGCAGGCTTGGAGGTGAGCAAGGACATCGCGGCTACAAACGTATCCCCTCCTCACACCAGTGAATGGCACGTAAACTGTCCCTGTTCGGTTAAGTGCCTGAGCAGGGTGTGGGGGACACGTAGGAACAAAGGAGCCAGCTTCTGGGGGATGCTGGCTGCGTGACCGTCACCAGGATGCCACGTCGCCAGAAGTGAGAACAAGAGAAGAGCAGCCATCGCACACGGGGTCAGGAGTAGGACAGAGTAAAGGGACCTACAGGATCTCGGCTACTGGCTCTGTCACCCACTGCCCCTTTGATGTAAGTACGAGTGTCTGTAAAGGCGGGAGACGCGCTCCAAGCACGTGAGGAAAAGATGCAAGAAAGCACTGGGGGGACGAGACTGAAGACGGCGCCCGCAGACACTCACGGGGACGAGACTGAAGACGGCGCCCGCAGACACTCACGGGGACGAGACTGAAGACGGCGCCCGCAGACACTTCTCTGCGGGGATCTGGGAATGGAGCTCCTGCTCAGCACGGGAGACGCACACACAGCAGAGGGACTTATGAAATCTTATGCTCTCAGGAAAATGCATCTCATGGGCGATGGAAGGCAGGTCCACACGGGAGCCTCACCGCATCATGAACACCCACAGTGTACCCCGAGGGGTCCGCGATCGTCCCACTGACCCAGCGCGGCTCCCGGCCACACTACCGGACACTGAGCCAGTGACCAGCAGGGACAACAGGCCTCCAGGAGACTCATGAACGACCCCACACCTCGCAACCCTGTGCCCTTCCCCCTCCACCAGCAGCGTCCCGTGGACGCTGGGTGCGTCCTCTCCTGCTGGCCTCAGGAAGGCTGCATATCAAATCAGCAGATTTGGAATGAATTTCCTGAAAAGTACATTTGGTGTATCTCCTTCTCCCTCTGACAAAAGGTCATGACGTCACATTATCAATAAACCTCAACTCAAGCCCTTTCGGTTGAATTTTGCCCCACACATCCCGGCCTCGAGAGCTTTCCTGACTCGGCTCTCCGCACTTCCCGGCAGCTCCCACTCTGCCCTGCGGGCTCAGCTCTGCTCCCCGACGACAGGACTCCTGCCCCGGCGCCCGTCACTGCTTCCTTCCACAGCCTGTCACTCACTGTGCGAAGGTGCACCTGTGTCCCCAACGGGACCCTGAGGTCCTCGGGACCAGACCCCTCTGAACCTCACAGACACAGCCTTTGAGGACGCGCAGGAGAGGGTGTGGGGGAACCCGACGATGAAGGGAGGGTCCCTCTGGTGATGTCACCGGAGAAATAGGAGGTCCCTGATGGCAGGGGGACCGGGAGGCACTTGTGAGTGTGTCCACCGTGGGCAGAAACGTGCCCCTCGTCTGGGCCAGTAAGCACGGAGCACACACTCACAGGAAAGCCAGAGTCCTGTAAATCAGCCAGCCAGGGGATGTGGAGTGCCCTCCTGGCTGTAGGGGTGCGGCTCCCAGAACCGACAGTGCGAACGACACCGCGTGCCGGCGAAGACCTGGAGCCCCGCTCAGGCCGGCAGGAATGCGCCACGGTGCGGACGCTCTGGAGGACAGCGCAGAGGTCTCTCACACAACCAAACACACACTCCGGCAAATACGCTCCTTGGCATTTACCCAAAGGGCTTGAGAACTTATAAGCACACAAAATCTTGCACACAAATGTTTCCAGAGCATTTTCAAGTTTACGTACACTTCCTGATATTTACTGTTATTTACAGTTCCAAGTTTATTCAGAATTGCCAAAACCTGGGAGCCATCAAGGTATCCTTCAGTAGGTACAACGATAAACAAACCACAGTCCGCTCAGACGACAGGATATTATTCCAGACTAAAGAGAAACAAGCCTTCAAGTCATGAAAAGACACAGAAGAACCTTAAACGTCTCTCACTTAGTAAAGAAAGTCAGTCTGAAAAGGCTCCACGCTGTGAGATTCTAGCTCGGACATTCTGGTAAATATGAAACCACAGAGACAGAAAAAGTGCCAGTGGTTGCCTGGACGGAGGACTAGAGGGAGGACAGGGAGGGCTGGGGCTGGGGGCGGGAGGGGCAGGGGGAGCACAGAGGGTTTAGGCGGTGACACGACTCTGTGTGACCCTGTCATGGCAGGTAGGAGTCCCCACACATTCGAGCAAACCCCTGAGCGTGCGACACCAACAGTGACCCTGACGTGCACTGAGGATGTGGGGGATGAGGACGTGTCCATGGTTCAGCAAATATAAGAAATTTACCCTCTGGTGGCAATGCTGGTGTGGGGGGGACGGTGTGCACGGTGGGGGGCATGTGAGAAATCTGTCCACTCTTCTCAATTCTGCTGTGAACATCAAACTGCCTGAAAAAAAAATCTTACATAGACTCACCCGCTTTATATGACTAGAAGAAACAGGAGAAGTGCCCTGGTCACCCATCCGCTGGGGTGGCCCAGACACTGCAGCAGGGCAGGTGGGGACAGATGTGCCCGAGGCTCCCGGGCTGAGACGGAGTGGGACCCGACGCTCCCAGAGCTGCACAGGGTCAGCCGCCCCCAGGGCCCCTGCGGATCGAATTCAGGAGGTGCTGGGGGCAGGAACCCAGACCCCCTGCCCGTAGGACACCTTCAGACCTCCTGACGGGGCTCACGGTAAGGCTGGCTGGGCTGAAGCCTTTGGCTTCGCTCTCCCATTTCCTCCCTACAGCAGGGACTCGGCCTTCAGGTGTTTAGAAAGACGACTGCTTCCGTGCATCTGAGCGGGCTGAAAGGTAGTTAGACTGCAAGCGCCAGGCCCTCACTCGCCCCGTCCAGCGCTCCCCGCTCTGGGCTCCCGGGTCTCGGGCACAGGTGTGCCCCCTAGAGAGCACACAGGTGTCCAGGTGTCCCCAGGGGCCTGGGCAAGGCGCGGCAGGATGGAGAGAGCGGACTGTCCCGGGGGGCCCCACAGATCCCAGAGATGCAGAGCATTTCCCAGTGGGAGAAGCTGCAGCACCAGGCTGCTGTGAAGTCAGGAAAGTGAGGCAGCTCGACGATGCTGGCTCGATCCCGCAGGAGGAGGGTGGTGCAGGGGAGCTCGGGGAGAGAACGGGAAGCAAGGGCTGGTGGTCTCCGCGCACGGATGGGACTGTCAGGCTGACGGGACTTCTCCCTCTGGCGAGGAGATTGTGGGGCTGCCTCGGAGGACCTCATCCGTCTCCCACAGCAGCCCTCGGTCTGCAAGCAGACTTCACAGGGCGCTGGTGTTGATATATTGCTTTTTTTCCTTCAGTTAAGAGTCGAGACCATAGAATCATCACGACCCAGAACTTGGAAGGTGCAGAGCCAAGCAGGGAAAGCACTGCCCAGATCTGGCTATGGTAAGTCCACCGTCTTCGGGGGGACGCTTGCAGGGGATCGTGGCCATGAATGTCACTGCCCGTGAGTCCGGGGGGGACACAGGGACAAGGCACTGCCCTTGGCCACTCCTGTTTGGCAGGGTTCAGCAGACCTTGCTGGCACAGGGGACCGGGCTCAGTAACACTGCCATGACGCTCTGAGCGTTTGTATGAGCAAATACCACGGAGGCTTGACGAACAGTGACGACTCCGAGAAAACAGACATCACTGAGGTCAAAGAGAATACCACTCACATTCTTAGAGGCCATGGCAAAGTGGGGTGCTTGTGTGCTCCTACAATGAGTGGTTCCCAGGGAAGCAGACCATTGATTTAAAGATTTACTTGTTTATTTTAGAGAGAGTGAGTGTGGGGGCAAGGGGCAGAGGGAGACAGAGGGGATCCCAGTGGAGGCCCCGCTGCACGGAGCCCAGGGCAGAGCTGGGTCCCAGGACCCTGCGATCACGACCTGAGCTAAACTCACGAGTCACTCCTTAACCGACTGAGTCACCCCAAAGCCCCAGTAAAGCTACGTTCTCCCAAGCGCGTGCGCATCCTCGCTGAACGTCCAGCAGTCAGATGGACAGTGTGTCCTCAGGATGGACTCGGAGATGCTTGTGATGAGCGCAGCGACTCAGACTGTGAGGAAGCGCAGGCAGTTTGTCTGTCCTCCGTCACTTCCACCGCCAGCGCAGACACCACACATCACGAGTGCAGGTCATCCTGCCCTTGAGGAGCAGCGTCCAGCTCTGTGACCAGGGGCAGGACAGGGGTGTGGATTCCTAACCGTGGGGCTGTGGTCAGCTCTTCCCCGCGCCCTGACATGGGACTCCAGCACGCACCCGAGCAGGCCTCGGAGAGCAGGCCTGGGAGGCTGGCAGGAGAGCCTGCAGGAGTGCAGGGCAACGGGGAGGTGAGGCAGGGGTGCACATACTCCAGATCCGTGCATGCGCCCTGCAGCGGCGTCCTGTCCTGCAGGGCCCATGCGCTCCCCCCGCACCGTGATGCGTCCGGGTCACTCACTGGCACCCTCACATTCCAGCCCGGCGGCAGGAGGCTGCAGGCGCTGCCCCCTGCCCGCGTCTCCTGACGGCGAGAACTTTGCTGGGGGCTGGGCAGCAACAGTTAACTGCACGCGCTTCTGAAACTGGGCCGGGGTGCCCCGACATGGGACCAAGCACAGTTCCCGGTGAGTCCGCGCAGGCGTGTCCAGGTTCACACCGAGACCAGCAGGCTGCGGCTAAACAGACTGCCCTCCCGCCCCGGTGTGGCTGGGTCCTGCCCAGTCATCCAAGGCCTGAAGAGAGGCAAAGGCTGACCGTCCTGAGTCAGACAGAATTCCCGACAGCCTTCCGGCGGGAACAGGGACATCAGCACCACGGGACAGAGATGGCCAGCCTCCAAATCCACGTGAGCCTGGCATGGCCGCTTCTCTGAAGAACCAATCCAGGGCTCTCTCCTCGCTCTCTCCCTGTGCCTCCCCTGCTCTGCCCCGGCCCCCCGCTGGCCTCTGGGAGGTTACTCCCCCAAGGCTGGGTCCCTTATCCTACTGGACTCCAGTAGGTATCATCACCGTCCTTCCTGACAGGGGCAGCGCCACAGAGCTCCATGCACCTGCTGGACGGAGCTGACCTCCATCGAGAGCAGCAGCACTGTCACCGCTGCTCAGAGCACGAAGCGTGCACTGTCCCTGCATGGCAACGACAGGCACAGACAGGGAGCAAAGCTAAAGCCACTGCTTGTTCCGAGTCCTTGGGGCTCCGGTCACAGCCAGGATGCATTATAAAATCAGAGTCCAGTCTCCGGATCTCATGCATCTCTAGATAGATCCAGGTTTCGAAGGTCAAGTCCGCACACTTCCCCAAGGCACCAGCCCAACGTCCGCCACTTATGGCCTCCGTGACGTGGGGGCTGTGGGAGGTGGGGAGCTCACGGGAGGCGCCTCTGGGGTCTGCCACGGCGAGCAGCCGGAACGTCTCGGCCAGCCAGACCCGAGAACGGTCACGTTGCTCCAGCAATACTGTCCCCCAAGGAGCAAGAATCCAGATGGAGAGTTTTATGATGAAAAGCATCGTGGTGTGAGCGGAAACCCCATGAATCATCCAACAAGTCTGTCCTTGAGGACATAAAATGAAAAGCCTCATTTTAACAAGCACCAAAGATAAATTAGGACGGAAGCAAGGGGCCGTGCTCAATGGAAAAGGACAAGCGGGAGCAGGGGACCAGCAACATGTGGGGAGCCCCGGCTGGAGAGGAGAGGGCAGATGCCAAGAACACCAAAGGAGGGCGCGGGCGCCGTGGGCAGCAGAGCCGCGGCCGACGTGGACGGTCCCCGGACCGCCCGCCCGGGGCCACGAGACCCACGTCCTCGGCCTTCCTGCTGCCTCTGGTCTTACCAGACCGTCTTCACCGGGTCCTCTTGGGGATGGGCCCAACACCCCCCACTGTTCCCAGGAATGAAGGAGACAGAGGCTGAGGGACGAGTTCTCCGGTCCCTACCGACCAAGCGCCCCCGACCAAGGAGACTGGGCCCCTCAGCCATGACCCCGCGCACATTCCAGGACTTGCCGGGTCTTGGCCAATTTTCTGTTCACATCCTCTTCCATCACAAGGAGCGCTGGCCCTCCTGAGTCTTCACTGCAGACAGCGACAGGGGCAGGAGCACGGAGCACGTCTCCACCAGAAGCCACCGTCTCTCACTACGAAGGACAAAATCTGCCTCTGGCTCTAATCTGACCGAGGCAATCGGAGTCCCTGAGACAGGTTTGCCCAGAACTCGTGATTTCTCCAAGCCGAGCGCGAGTGTCGGTGTCTGCTCTCCGCGAGCGCAGACACAGAGGCTGACTGCCTGCGTCCGTCGGAAGCCCCTCCCGTCCCGTTCCTGGACTCTCATTGTGGGTTCTTAGTGCATTCCCGTACCTCGGCTCTCATCCAGAATCTTAATGTAATTTCTACTCATCTGTACTGTGTACTCACCTCCACTTTCCTACTCAGTAGGAGAAAAAGGAATTGCTACAAAAATTAATAGCCAAACAGATAACAAAGGAGAAGCGTGACCTGCTTGAATATCGCTATATGCATATTTATTCATGAAAACAGGCTTCTAAATGGTATCTAATCAGCCATGCTTTTAATCATTTCCACTCAGAGTGAATACATTAAAATTTCATTTCTATAGAATTGCTCCATAGTCCGAAATGTTTTCCAGTAACTCAGACTGTCGTGTACGTATTTCAGTTCTTTATCGCTGCTTCAGACAAGAGTCTCACTATTTCAGACGGACTGTCGTAACTTTTCTAACTAAAACCACCCAAAAAGCTGAAACTTCACCTTTATTCTGCCCCCTGAGGTGCTGGTGAAAGTTTCAAGAGCAAACATGAAACAGCTCTGACAATGAGCTCCCACCGGGCACAGACTCTTTACCAGGACACGACGGACACGGAAAGTTCTGGGTTCAAATACCTGTTCCTGTTGTCAGAGGAGCTGAGCTCTCGCACCCCACCTGTGCGCTCGCTGCTCTTCTGTGTGTCACGTCCGAGAGAGAGGAGACACGACGGGTGTGTACTGGGTGCTGGGGACATAGGTGTGCTCACCGCCATCCATGACGTCAGAGCAAGTGCTTGGTGTGGTCACCGCCAGCTGGGACGTCACACGGTGAGCACCCAGCATGGTCACCGCCATCCGTGACATCGCAGTGAGTGCCCGAGGAGGTGCCACGTGACCCCCGAGGCCATGTGCTGGGATACAGGCCCATTGTGCTGTGTGACCCCACCAGTGCACACGAACCATGGGGCCACTCAGCTCCTTTACCGCTGGACACCTTTGAGCCTCACCTTTCAAAGCGAGAGAGATCACGGTGTCCACCAGGCAGCGGCAGAGCGAGGACTAAGGAGACACCACATAACGGGTCCCCACGGGGTGTCCAGGCCCAGAGACTGTCCCAGGAGCGGCAACAACATGGGGAAAATGATGACCATGAGCAGAAATTTAAACTTCAAAAATAAATAAATAAATAAAAATAAAGCGACAGCAAAAACCATCCAGAACATGGTTGATGTCCTTGACAAGGATGTCAGACTTTCCCGAGGTGTTTTTGGTAAACGCTGAGTGTAGGGTAACAACCTGGGGGGCTTGACACACACTCTTCCTGGCCCCACGTTCCCTTGCCCTGTTCCTGTCATTCCCATAGCTGGGCGGACGGTGCCAACGAGCAGTAATGGAACCGGGGTCCCCGCCGAGCCCTGTGGCCAGCAGGACAGTGTGTGTGTGCGTGAAAGCCCGGCAGGGGCCCGCGTCGGATCATTGGGTAGAAAAGGCAGCCATCTAGCTCAGATGACTTTGCAACGCTCCTCAGTGAACAGTCTGTGCTTTTCAATGTGAGCACACTTCCCAGAGGCTTGGCCCCCAAAGGCACAGCGTGGAAACACAGTGACGGGTCTGAGAGTGCACAAGGGGACACGGACACAGGCTGGGGCAACCGTCTCCTGCGCTCTGCCCCTCAGACAACTACATCCTGGATGCTCCAGGCATGCCTGAGCCTGGTTTCACAGAATGCACTCTGCAACTCGGTCTCACATCCTTCTCACGGAGCACGGGCCAGGTTGCGGCCTCAGGGTTTTGGACAGAGGGACAGGGCCTGCCTTCCTACTGTGGCTTGCCCCCTCCTTCCATGCATATCGGCCACAGCCCCTGCGTCTGTGTCCCGAGAAACTGTCAGTTGAATCCTAGCACCCAGCACAGTGGTCCCGGAAGGGTAGACCTCTGGGGGTGATGAGGAACCCTCGTGATGCAGTTAGCGTCCTTGTCCCTAAATAGCCTCGCCCCTCCTCTGCCTGAGGACACAGTAAGAAGATGCCCTCACGAGCCAGACACGCGGCGGCCGGCACTCGGTCCTGGCTGCCGGCAGCTCAGGTTCAGCCCCTGTCGCCCAAGAGCTGCTGGGCCCGCCGCGTGTTGTGTGCACCGCCCAGCTGACTCGGGTCCTGTCTGTTTCACGGGCGGGCGAAGGATGGACACCCCCGGCTCCCTTCCCTGGGGCGATCGGGAGTGCGGTGTGGCAGGTGACACAGGGAGCTGCTCTCTCCCTCTGCTGGCGGGGGGCTCCCATGAATGCCCCTCCGGTCTCCCTCTGCTCTGGGAAGCTCCCAGAGTGCCTGTCCAGTCTGCCGGCTGGGGATGCACGCCGCAGTATGTCTGCCTGCCCCTTCCTGGCTGACGAGTGGCAGGCATCCCTTCCTCTGACGAGCCAGGGTGGGAGAGGGAGCAGCACTGTCCCTGTGCCCCACGGTGGCCTTCTTGCCGTGCTCCCTTCTCCCGCCTTTCTCTTCTCACAACAGCCCCGGCCTAAGGATCTCAAGCAGAGAACAAGACCGCCTCTGCAGGGTCTGAGTCCCGAGCTTCCTTCCACCAGCTCTGCCTCCTGCCTGTCCTGCTCAGAGGACACCTGCCTTCACTGTCCTCCTGGATGAGGCCTGCAGGTGCATGGACAGGGAGCGAGGCTGTGTGTGGCTTGTGGCTTCTCACACTTCCCTCCAGGTCTCCGTCTGCAGAGCACACCTTCCCACCTGCTCGGGGGCACCTGGCACCCTGGGCAGTGTCCGCCGGCCGTGACCTCAGCCTCCGTGAGCCATGTCCTTGCGGAGGATCCTACGCTACAGCCAGGTGGTGGAGGGGTGCGTGCAGAGCTTGACCCCACCAACCCCTGTCCCCACGCCGGTGCCAGGGCAGGCAGCGGGCAGCCTGTGCTCCTGTATCCGGGAACACGTCAGGGCAGCTCTGCAGGTGGTGCCGGGACAAAGTAGTCCTTTCCAAACAGGCCACACACTAGACAAAGACAAGAAACCTCTTCCCTTTCAGGGCGACGGACAGGTCCTCAGGTGGAACGGGGAGATGCCCTCGCTGTAATTCCCCTCTTCCGGCTGTGTGTGAGAGTACACGTGTCTGCGGGTGTGCAAGGCGTGTGCGAGCACGTGTGCATGTGACCCTGCGTGTCGAGGCTCACACGAGTGTGTGCGTGCGTGAGCTTGTGTGAACGTTGTTTGTGAGCGAATAAGCATGTGGGTGGTGTGCAAGTGCACGCACACGTGTGCACACAGCACACACAGCCACACAGACGGTGTTCCCCAGGCCGGCATCCGTTTCTTCTCTGTGGAGGTTCTGGGAACACACTCTGGCTGGGGCTGCCCGTCTCCAGGCCAGCAGCCGAGCAGCCGAGCAGCCTCCAGGGCCGCCCTAGAGACCGCACAGGCGCCGGGCCCAGGTTGGCAGGAGGCCTGCAGGCCTGGGACGGGGGGACATCAGGCGCTTGGCCTGTCCTCTCAGGGGTCCCCTCGGGGCTGTTCCACACCCGGTGCCCACTGCCACATGGTCGGGGCTCCACACTCACACTGAACCCCCACTCGGGGCGTGGGGTGCAGGAGCTGCTGCCTTACCCGCCGGGAGGCTTTGAGAGAGCTGTTGTCTCTTTTGTTTTGTTCTGTTTGCTGTAATGCCTCCCTTAAGCTGCCCTAGGGTTCTGGAAGTTCCCAGTTACTGCTCCCTTGACGAGCACAGCTCAAACTCTCCCACGCACTCATAGTCTGGGCGGACCTCCTCCCGGGAAGGAGCCGGCACTGCTGGAGGGGAACGCGAAGATCTGGCCTGGCCAGGCCCCGCGGCCCTTAAGAAGGGGCTCAGAGTAAATCCTCGGCAGCCCCTACAGTGAGCCAGCACACACACGGAATAGGCCTCTCTGTGCAGGTGCACAGGACAACCGGGGAGCCCGCAAAGCAGCAGACCAGGCCGGACGCTCTGGCAGCGTGGTCTGCCCCCACTGACCTGCACGAACCCGCTCCAGGAAGCGCAGGACCCCGTCAAGGAGAAACGCCCACCCAGATACCTCTTTCACTTCCAAGAATCTCAGAAAAGAAATGCACGGGGGCTCTGGAGCTCACTGGCCTTGTTTCCCTGCTGTCATCTGTGAGGAACCGAGCAGGGCCCGGCCCAGGAGTGGGTTCTAGAAGGTTCTGTTGTCCCGTGCAGCTGCCTCCCTACTGGGCTTTCTGAAGGGTGAGGGAGCTGTGAAGGAGCTGTCCAACGCCAGGAGCAAATCAACTCCCCAAACTCCTCTTCCCGCAGGACTTCCAGTGACTCGAAAATCAGCCCTGGAGTGAAATCGAGCGCCACAGAGACCCAAGCACAGTTACGCTCAAAGGCCTGGCAGAGACTCTAAAATAGACAAGATCACAAAAGAAACCGAAGGGCTTTTCTCTTCCCTTCTCTGCACTCAGTGCAGACTCTGAGCCCAGCAGACACCTGTGCAGCGGTCGGAAGCTGAGCTTCGGCCCCTGCTCGGGCTCCTGCTCAGCCGATCCAGGGGGAGACAAGGTTCTGCTCTCAGGGTCTCCTCCTGCAGCAGGTGCGGTGCTGGGAACCCCCTGCAGAAGTCTCTACCAGGGGGTGGGAAGGTGGGGCAACGGACGGACAGCAAGGGGACACACAGCCTCCACCAGACTCATGGGGCTCCTTCTCCAGAAACCTCCTGGACGGAGCAGGAGAGCCCAGGGAGGCCGGGAGGCAGAGAGCTCTGAGCAGGGGGGAGGAGGCACAGGTACTGCCAGGGCCACCTTGGACGGAAGGGCATGCGGCACGGGGTCTGTCCTGCTCCCAGAGACCCTGCAGCTGCCGTGCCGGCCTAAGGCCAGCTCCCTGGCAGCTCACGTGGAGGCCCCATCTGACAGAACATCTTCACAGCTGCCCCTCACAGGCTCCCCAGCACGAGGCGTGCAGTTCCCGCACCTGGGCAGGTGCCCCCCAAGTTGACAGAGTCACAGCCTCCCCGTGTCTTCATCTCTGTCGTCCTCGGAGGGCCAATGCCCAGACACACCCCTGTAAACACTTGCTTGGCACCCGGGGATGGACGTGTCTACCGCTGTGCCCCATGCTCCTGACTCCGTGAAGAGGAGGACCATGCCCAGCCTGGAGACCGTCCGTTAGTCCCACGCGACATGTCCCGAGGGGTCATGGAGGGTAAGGGCCAGCTCTGTAGGCGTCAGGAGGCCAAGCTGTGTCCCCGATTCCTATACCAGAGCCCTAAGCCCTAGGAGCACCCAAAATGACCAAAGTGCTTACAGTAAACAGAGGCCCCCCAGAGTGGCCCAAATCCAGCAGGTCCAGTGTCCTTTAACAGGAGGAGAGAAGGACCGGGGATACCCATGTCTGTGGGGGCAGGGAGAGGCCTCGGGAGGAACCAGCCAGGCCCCAAACTCAGGCTCTGCGTCACCAGGATGTGAGAGGGGAGAGGGGTGGTTTAGGTCGCGTGTGGGGTCTCCGTTCTGGCGGCTGTGCTGACAGCTGTGAGCGTCACAGGGAGGAAAGACTCCTCCTCTCTCTCCTGGTCTACTCCTTCACCCTTCACACCGCTGGCACATTTACTCCTCTGTCAAATTGGGACTCCATGACAACCATCGCTTTGGGTGAACGGGGCCCCAGCACTCAGCTGGAAGCAGGTCGCGGTCCGTGTGCAGGAACAGCAGTGAATGAGGACCGGACGTGCTTCGGTCTAGAAAACCACGTTCACCAGCAGCTGTCAGGGCATTACAGGGCTGCTGCCATGTCCAGGAGAGGCTCAGGACAACGGAGCCCGGTGGAGGGGAGAGCCTCTCCTGGGACGCAGACCACACACTGGGCGCATGGTCAGGGACATGGGGTATCGTCAGCGGGACACGCCTGCAGCAGATGTCGATGATCTCCAGAACAGGAGCGTGCATTTCTGGGAAAAGCCTGCCTCTGCTATTAAATGAAGGTGTGCCATGATGTGTGTGCTCAATAGGTCAACCAGACAGGCCCCGAAAGTGCCCTCCAGAGCACACAAGTGGTTTTGCTTCCCTGGGAGAGAAACCTGAACTTCAGGGCAGCCGACAGGGAAGGGTATGTTGTCCAGACGCCCGTCATCATGTGTGTGTGTGCACACGCGCGACCTCCCTCCTGTGCAGGTGCATTATATACGTGTGCACACACACAGTAGAACAAACCATTACAGCAGAATCAGCGATAGTTTACAGACACAGCACCGTAACCCTGAAGGCCCCCTGAAGACCATGAAGTCCACCAACAGCAGAACAGGTACAAGAGGAAGAGAAGGTCTGACCCGTCAGCAGAGACGTCTCGTTCAGGATCAGATGGGGGAACGTGGCCTCCGCGTACAGCAGTCCCTTGACATGCCTGCAGACGGCCGCTGAGGACCCTGGAAATGGAAGCGGATACTCCCGGCTCTGGGGTGAAAGGCACCTGCACCTTCTGGGAGACTCAGAACCACTCGGTGCTTCCTGCGGCCAGTGGGCCTCGTCTGGAAGCACTTCCGCTGAATGACGTCTACCCCTTGGAACCTGACGGGGCCACTGGAGCATCTCGTTCAATTCTGGGTAGTCACACACACCTTGTCCTTGTGTGAGCACGTAACTAAAATGTAAGCGTTCTCGGGCCCCTGGGGAGCTCTGTCGGCGAAGCTTCTGCCTTCCGCTCAGGTCATGATCCTGGGTTCCTGGGATCCAGTCCCGCATCAGGCTCCCTGCTCAGCCGGGAGTCGGCTTCTTCCTCTGCCCCTCCCCCTCTTACGTGCACGCACACACTCGTTTTCTCTCTCTCTTTCTCAAATAAATAAATATTTTAAAAAATGAAATGTAAGTACCCTGAAGCATGATAAACACACTCGTCATCTCTGTGGAAAAGTAGAACAGAATCCTTTGGAAGACATTTTAAAAAATCATTTTCTAGAAATGCCTCAATAAGAATTATTTCTGAAATCACTTTCAGTTATAAAATAAGTACACCCTGAGGATATGACGGTGACTCTAGTTAGTTATACCCCATCGCAGGTCGAAAGTGGCTGGAGAGGAAATCCCCAAAGTTCCGATGCATCACTGTTGCCGACGATTGCCCAGACTCGTGTGGGGGCGGTTCTGTAACACACGGACGCGGAATCATCCCGGTGGACTCCCGACACTCACACAGCGCTGCACGTGCATTCCTCCGCAGTAAGAGAAAGAATTCTCTACGCTACACTATGCTACCACAATAGATCCGTAGCAGGCATTTTTTCAAATAGAAAAAAATCGCTCTCCTAAAAGGACACTTACGAGAAAGCTTTCTGTGCTTGCACACCAGGTCGCCCCGGGACTTAGTAAGGCTCCCCTTCAAACACACTTCACAACGCTTTTTGTCGACAGCGTGTCGGTCCACGTGCCCTGATGCCACACACACACCGCAGCCACGCCTGCGGACTGCAGACAGACCCAGCGTCCGGGGCGCACGCCTGACGGGTTGTGAGAGCTCCTCGCGCGGCTCATCACAGCAAAGGGCGAGCGGGGGCCGCAGGGCCGTGTCAAAGCCCAGGCTGAGTGCGGGAACCCCTCCCTGCGGGCCCTCAGCCATCCGACCCACGTGCTCCCACAAGACCTTCCGCGGCCGCGGGCTCCGGGCGACAGCCACGTCCAGGTGCCCCGCGATGGTCCGCCGGCCCACAAACGTGGGAAGGGAAGGGAGACGAGGGGCCGGAGTCCCACAGATCAAGACCTCCGGAACGTCCCCCAAGGACACAGAGAGGCCCTGCCCATGGAGGGGGCAGCCTCGAGCAGCAGGTGGGGCAGCAGAGGGCCAGCAGCCGTGGACATCCGTCCTCCTAGGCCGACAGCTGACCCCCTCCCAGCAGCAAGAAGGGTAGGTAAACCCCGAGCGCCGGCGGCTCTCTGCGCACGTCCGTGAGGAATGAGCTTCTGGGGTCTCCCTGTGGTGCCCAGAGCCTGAGAGGGAGATCGGAATCATAAGAGGGTTCTCTGGGCATCACGGGATCCTAAATTATAGGTCAAAGTTGATTTTTTTGTTCCCATTGGGATAAATCAGCACCAACAGTGCGCAAGTCCCCAGGCCTGGCCTAGGCCAGTGCCCAGCTGCGTTCCCCTGCTCACAGCTACGCCAGCAGTTGGCTCCGGGGGGTGGCAAGGATCTCATGCCTAGACAACCCCATCCCCGTGTGCAGAGGCAGGAAGCCCGCATCAGCACGTGGACGGCTCCCGGGAAACGCTCATCCTGGCCCGTCTAGCTCTGTTCCACATGTGAGCTTCCACATGTGAGCGGACGCCGCCCCAGCCCAGGGGACAGGCCCACTGCGCCCCGACATGGCCAGCACCCTCCTTCTGTTGCTGCTGTTCTCCCGAGCTACAGAGGAGGGCCACCAAGACCCTGCAGCCCACCCTTGAGCACACAGCTACCCAGAGAACCTCTTACGGACCAGCACCCACCCAGGCCAGTTGCACTTCCCTGGATTCCAGAACCTTCCCTGTGGTATAAGTTGTGCATGCTCATGGGATTTCCAACACATCTTCAAACTGGCAATACGACAGGGGAAAATCACGAGTGAGAGGGGAGCATACACCCTCGGCTGCACCTCCGGGACCTGGGGGACCTGGGACCAGATCCTCCGGGACCTGGAGGTACAGCTGAGGGGGTATGCTCAGCCCCCGCCCCGGCGGCAGACCCAGAAAGAAGCCGGCACTCCATTCTGCCCCGGGAAGGACCTGAGTGGGGGGGGTCCTCCTGCGGGTTCCCCGCCCACTCCTGCTAAACTGAAGGGGAAACTTTCCAAGTAACGGGAAACTAAAGTAGCAGACTTGCCGGCGGTCCACCGGGCAGCCCAGGGGGGCTCTGATCTCTGCAGTCCACAGCCAGCCACAGCCACAGTGTCCGGATCCATCTTCCAGATGAACCACAGAGGCTGAGTGGGACAGAGGACCTCAGAGGTCTCCCCCTGGGGGGACAGCAGGCACCGTGCACCTGTCTTCCTCGACACAGCTGCCTCGCTCGGTGGGAAACCGCCCCACCCTCGCCCTGGGGCACAACCTCCCTCCACCCCTCGTGGGCTCTGGCTGATGAGACGCATCTGTGGAGGCTCACAGACCCTAACATGTACCCACGGTGGGGACATCAGCAAGTGCTGGCCTTGGGGGGCAGAGCGTGCGTGACTACACTCTCTGCCTTCCCCTCAGTTTTGCTGTGAACATGAAACTGCTCCAAAGTAAGTCTTTAAAAATAAAGAGTAAATTTAAACACGGAATGAAATGAAGCCCATTGTGACGACCTGTTCTGTCTCACACAAGAGTGTGCACGGGGTGTGTACACAGAGTTCAAGTGTCAACGGGTCTTCCCCGCACTTCCTTCTTCGTACTTCTGAAAGAATCGTGACATTTTCTCACAGGTAAAAAAATCTACTTAAACCCTTAGCTATAAATAAAGTTTATTTATAAATTCCAGTATCTGTAAACCATTCTGCTAATTAAAATGAATATACCTACAGCCTTGAGGAATTGTGGCCTATGTGGGACACGGTGGGGGTTGACCCTGGTGGGCAGGGCTCTGCCTTGTTTCCCTGGAGCTGGCGGGCTGCGACCCCCGTCAAGCTCCACACAGGGAGGCTCACCGGGACGGCGGGCGGGCGGGGTCGGGGACACGGGCTTCTCCTGTGCCGAGACGGGGAACAGTCCGTTGACAGCACACGTGGCCCATGACTGCCCTCCCGGCACGAAGCGCATCTCAGACCTTGCCCTCCCCTGGACCACGGGATGGAGCTGAGCAGAAGGACGGCACGTCTGCAGCTCTGATGCCAGCGGCCAGGGACACGGCACACCTCTGAGCGGTTCTCCACACCCGCAGGGAGCGTGTGCACGACTGACACAAGAAACACAGAATTCCGTTTGCCCGAAGTGCGCCCCCCACCTACACTCAGGTTCTGCAAAGGCTGCTGTTTCACAGGTCAGAGGACCCCCGCCCTGGGGGGACAGGAACCATCGCCCGACATCAGCCTGCCTCCCAGGAATAAACCAGGCCTTTACGTCTGGGCGGCACCTCGTCTGCTCTCCGTGGATGCCCCCATCCTTCCTAAACCCTCCAACTCCCCCCCGCCCCGCCAGCCCCGGCTGCCAGCCACTCTGCCCCCCGATGTGTGCGGGCCGCTGTGTTGTCGAGCGCCTACTGCATACCTCACAGGAGGACGCCCTTGTTGTGCGCCAGAGCTGACCACAGCCGCGAACCTCGGGGAAGGCGTGCTGACACCATCTGCACACCCAGAAACCCAGGCACAGCACGCTCACACAGCAGTCGCCAGCTGTGTCCGAACGATTAAAACGACCGGTTCTTCACTATGGGAAGTGACGCCTCAGCTGGTCTTTCTCTAACGGCTGCAGAGTCCGACCGACAGCCCGAACCTTGCCGCAGGTCTCCCAAGTGCTGACCGGAGTCAGAATCTGCCGGGCGCCCACGCTGCTGTTTGCGATGAACGGTCCTCTTCCAAAAATTCCCGACGTGCTGACCGTCCTACTCAACCGTACTGTGGCTCAAATCTGGGTGGGTGGCCGGTTTTACTCTTCTTCCTCTTGGGGCTGGAGCTCCTGCCGAAGGCTCCTGGGTTTCCACACACTTAACACGTGATCTCGTGCTTTCAGCATCCGTGCGAACATCTGCCCGGGTCTGAATTCTGTGTAAAACTAATTCGAACAGTTGACAGTGTCCTGACACGTGACCCAAGCAGGACTTGGTATGACTAGGGACATGCTGACAGCTCTACTGCGTGTCGGTCACTCTGTTAAGCATTCAGAGGGACAAGTCAGTGGCTCTTGACGTGGCCAGGACACCCCCCTCCCCGCCACGCTTCTGCTCCTGGTGCGAGGGGGGAACGCCTTTCCCAAAGCTGACAGCTCGGGCACCGCACCAGCCGACTAGGGTCCAGCTGCTGCGCACAGGGAAAGCCCCCCATACTTAGCTCCCTCGGGGCTGCGTGCAGGGTGAGTCACGGCACCTGTGCGAGGGCTCAGAAAGCTCACAAGGTCCCGGGTGCTGTTACTACTGTCCCTTGTTTTCTGCGCAGTTTATACGTGGCCTGTGCTATTCTGGTGACACGATATCAACTTTGGAGGCGCCCAGCGCTGGCCTGCAGCTGCGTCCTGATGCCGCCACTGAGAATAGCTCCCGTCCAAGCTGAGACCAGGCCCAAAACCCCTGCTCCTACCCCCATCACCGGGGGCCTGAGCTCATCTTCTTTGGTTTGGGACAGGGTGTGAATCAGGGAGGGACCCACACTACTCCCCAAGCCCCATGTGCTATTTGGGGCAAACACGTAAAAGGCCTGTCAGGCTGCGGGGTGGGAGCCGCAGGGCTGCGCGGGAGGCGGGAAGGACGAGTCACGTGAGCGGCACCCGGAAGGCCCCGAGAAAAGCCAGTGGGAACCCTCCAGCTAGCTTCAGGGAGCCCCAGAGATGACGCTGTCGTCTGAAAACCGCCCCACACACATGCACAGAACTGCTCCCTCCTTATAACCCTCACAGGACCAGCCGGTCCTGCTCCCCTCCGGACTGTCATGAAGCTCCAGGAGGAAGGTCCCTGGACACGGCTGGAAGGCACAGATGTGCTGGTCATGGTTGCACACGGCTGAGTGTGCGGGGACCTGCGCGGCGAGCTCCTCCTTGACGTGATCAGTTTCCCCATCGCGGACTCTGCACCAACCTTCATTATAATAAGAAGGAGACGCATTTGCTACCCCAAAAGCTACCAAATTCCCCAGACACTTAGATGTTATGGAAAACATGTCACTAATCAGCACACACTGACTCCGTGGCCAGGCACCACCCTCCCTGCTATGGCCATATCAATCCCTTTTTATCCTGACAGCAGCCCAGTGAAATTGCTCTCGAAAACCCTTCCGTTCGACAGATGGGGACACCGAGTCACAGAGAGCAATGATCTGGCGAGGCCACCCAACTGAGAAGATTCGGGAAGGCAGAGGTCCAGGGTCCCAGAGCTGATTCAACTAGGAGAAGGCCTGACGAGAACAGAAAGGCTGAGCCCCTCTCCGGGAACAGAGAACACTTCCTGCCCGCCGGCCTCCAGACGGAGACCACAGCGTCCACCGCCCTGGGGCGCCAGTGTGCTGACTTGCCGTGCAGCCGGACTTGGGACCTGCCCGCCTCCGTCCCTGGGCAAGGCAAGCCCTTGTGGCAGCCCCATCTCCCGCAGCTGCTTCTACAGCAGCGCCGGCTACCATGCCTGCTACGGGTGCGCGTCCGTCCTCAGACATCCTCCTCCGCTGCAAGCGCTCGCCACCACCCTCCTGCACGCCGGCCCGGAGACCCAAGGTCAAAACCACATCTTCCTGTCTTGCTACCCACACACAGCCGGCGACTGACACACGGAGCTGAGCAAGGGCTGCTGCCTAAGGAGCCAGAAGCCGCTGACCTGCAGCCGGAGATCCGCCTGCTTTACTCTCGCTGGCACGTTGCATATACGCTGCTCTTGCTGGAGGCCCCGCTGCTTCCCCAGCCTCGGCTGCAGGACGGCTCAGGAGGGCCAGCAGCGAGCGGGCAGCTAAGGCAGAAGCCCTAAATGCCAGTCTCCCTCCCCTAACATGTCACTCTCCTGCCCTTCCTGCGTCGGGGAGGAGGCCAGGCCTGGCTGCAGATGGCCACTGCCGTGTGGTGAGCTGCACTCACAGATCAGGTCGCCCCCACCCAGCTCTGCCTGTGGGACAGATTCCGTGTCCACCGGACATGCAGCGGCCACACGGTGTGGTCGTTCTGCTGGGACCCGGGGCTGAGAACAGCCCAGAGAGGTGGTCTATGTGATCAGAGCAGTAATAACAGGGAGCCTAGCATCTCACATGCAGTGGATCGAACACAAATGCTCTTAAACCAAAGATCAGTCCCTTCCCCAGAACAACCCGTGGGAGCACTGCTCTCACCAACTAGGACAAGCTTCGTGAGTGCACAGCCACAAAGCTCCCTCCTCTCCTTCAGCCCCGATTCTTGCGGGCCCCTAAAATGCAGCGTCTGTCAGCCGGTCCCACACAAGGAGGAGGATAAACAGGCGCCGGGTCTGCACGGCGGGTACCGCGGTCACGGGCCACGGTCTGTCAGGGGAGGCGGAACCCAGAGGCTCACGCTGCCTCCGTCGTGGTCCATGGCTCTCCGGCTGGAGCCCACCAGAGCCTCCTCTGACAACGTGCCGACCACAGCCGTGGCCCATCCTTGCGGGGGCAACGGGCTTTCCCCCTTCGACCTGTGTGTTCACACACCATCTGCTCTTCAGGACCGAGTTACGAGATCCTCTCCCCACAGACCATGAGAGATGGTGGACCCGTGGGGCCAGGAGGGGCTTTCTGGACAAGCTCCACAGCCCGACTAGTGCCTGGATTATGCAGCACACATATCACTAAAAAACAGTAAATCTAGCTTTCTGAGAGAAATAAATGATCATTTCTATCCCTGTGAGTTTGGAAACAAGGACATTTATGTCACCACGAGGGCCTATCTGCTTTATTGTTCAACTCCACGGAACCAGCAGGAACGTAAGACAGATACCCCATAACCCTTGGCAAGTACTTACTTCTCCGTTCAGATGAAAACAAACGAGATCACGTTTCACTTTAATTGGTTCGTATCAAACACCAAATGTTTTCATTGCATTTCCGCAAATAAGAATCCCATGAGTGTTCCTAAAGGAAGGCTTTGGTTTCTCACCCACCATTTTGTCTGCTGTTTCCCCATCACTGCGCAGGCTGTGTCGTTCAGCCTGGCTTGGCGTTCCCTGGTGCACGGGTAAGGCTATGTTATGAACCCCAAAATGTCTGCACTATTTAGTTGAAAAAAATGCACACATTTATGTTGTGCACAACTAGAGCAAGTGCGTAATGTAAACGGACATGGTCGTCAGTATCGCACGCCCGTGGGACGTATTTCAGGAAAGCAAACTTCAGCTGCAGTAGATGTACAAAACCAGATTTATTTAAGACCACTGGGAGGCCACGTGGAGAGATCATTTAATTGTGTGGCATTGTATTTATCTCATCTGCCTGAATTAGAAAGAAAATGTGGTTTTAGTATTAATAACGCCCAATGAACAACAATAAGGTAATGAAAGTGCACAGCTCATTCCAGGAGGTCATGGTCCTGTCTGTGCCGAGGCCTGCGGCATCCTGATGGGGATTTACCCGAAGCTGTGAAAAGCAAGATGTGGAGTCTTCTCGGAAACCTGGAAGCGTGCTCATCCCGCTGATTCGATGACAGGCCACATCTCCTCTCCCCGAGGGCTCCGGACATGCTTCTGCACCGCGCGCTCCACGACGCCGGACGGGAGACAGGCGCTCTGGAAAGCTCCCGTCCCCGGCCGCACCGCACTCCTCTGAAATAGTAAGTCGTCGTGCGAATAACGGTCATGCCTCACACGGGATTTTACTTTCTTCGGGCATTTAAGGGATTAAGAAAGTAAGTACATAAAGCACTCCAGGCCCTGTGACCCGGTGCAAGGGGAGGGCAGTCACGTGATGCTTCTTTCTGGAACCAGTTTCAGCGTGTGTGTGTACAAACTTAACTCCTGCAAGAACTGGCAGTCTCATGCAGAGGCACAGAATGAATCTGGAGGGCTCTCGAGCAGGGCACCTGGAAAGCTGGGACCAGGCGTCTGGCAGAGCTGACTACCTGCCCAACATGAGGAGCAACCCGAGGGGGTGCAGAGGGCACATTCGGCTTCTCTCGAGGCCAAGAACCGAGAGCTCGGGCTGCTGAGAGGGGCACAGTGACCCAGAATTAATGCGCCACCTGTGCACACACACCTAGACAAACAAAGGTCTGCCCCAAATTCACCCTTTGCCACCTTCAGACAGTCTTCTGGGGCTCACAGTCCTCTCCGAGGGGCCCTGGATCTCCACGTTAGCGGCCACACCTGGACCCTGATGCCATCCTTCGCTGGTCCCTTTGCTCGTGCTCAGGCCCCATGTCCTGTGACGAGCAGGCACCTGCCCCCCGGGGGCCATCACCAGGGCCCTTCACTTGGAGACTTTGCCCTTCAAGACGGGGCACCACAAAGCATCAATGCCTGCCTTTGACAGCTTTACCGATTTTCTCTGAGACTGAAATGTAATGGAATTAAACACTGGCCAAGAGGAAAGGCACCCATAAACAAAGCCGCAAGTAAGACAGCAGTAAGTAACCAGCACTTCCCGTGGCGGACGTCAGCAACCCATGAACACGAGCCCGGACTCCGGGCTGCATGGGTTTCAGGGAACCGGGAGGGCACCTCCTGGCACCAGAGATGCAGCATGGCCAGGGGACGCCTGTTCTTCTATCCGGAGGAGCTGATAAAACACTGAGGTTTGCTAATGTAATTCTTCCCCCGAACAAAAATACTCCAGTCCCATATGGAGAAAAGAGAAACATGTGGTTTCGGCAAAGATTCCAAAATAAAGTGCAGCTGTGGGACACCAGGCGTCCGAACAGCTGAGCCAGGGGAAGGGATCTAAGCGCACCCACTCACGCGCTTACCCCCGAGTGCCGGGCATCGCAGGGCCAGGGGCTTCAGATGAAACACACAGCGGCGTCCTGACTGCCTCACAGTAAACGAAATTCTCAACCTTTCGTGCCCGTGGGCCCGCTCCTGGGCTCCCAGGGAAGCTACACTTACCATTCACCAAGGTCAACATGACTCAGCAAAACCTCCAAGCACAGGCCTTGTTTCTGCCCCGAGCAAACACTGTATCTCTGCTTCCTTAAAGAAAATAACCAAAAGGAGCTTTCTGAGTACAGAAGATTAGAAAGAAGGAAGAAACTTCCCAGCTTTTCGTGAGAGTGAAGTCATCAGCTCTGCACATACTAGAAAGGTAACATCGACAACTTTCTGAAATGTCCGTTGTCTGATGATTTTTAACCTTTAATGAAAAAAAAAGTATATAACCCTACAGCAAATAATTCCTTTCCAAGAGCGCTGTCTTCTTTGTGAAAACTCTGTATCCCATCCAGCCGTCCTAACCCGGGCTTGGAAAAAACTCTCTTCCTATGTTTTAGAAATTCTAAATTGGTTTGTTCCTTTTGCATCAACACGTGTATAATTATATACATACAATCCTATGTGACCTATCAGAGCACTATTACATTACATAGAATATTATGGAATAGAATTCTTCATACGGCTATTTCTCTATTTATATACAAATGGAGGGTCAGGCTATGTCGACTGTATTGTCATACACCAAGGAGAGTGGAATTATAAAGCCGTGACTACAGATCAGCGTGGCCCCCAGGGCTGAGAGGCTCTTCCCAGATTCTACAGCCTGCCCACCACATCTGTGCATGTGGCCTGGGAGGGCACCCAAGGTCCCTCTGGCCCCTGCCCTGCTGCCCGGCTTTGGACATGCTTGGCCATGCCTGGTTCTGGCCACCTCCGGTCCAGCCTCTCCCTGCTCATCTCCTGAGGAAGTGGAAAGAACGTGGCCACCACCGCCCACCCTGGCTCATAGGTTCCCACAGGACTGGGGTGACTGTCACATGCACCCCACTTTCTCTCCTGCTCTGCTAGGAGGCACCACAGACACCTCTAGGCCATGTGTCCGTGTTGCCTTGAGCATCCGGCCTCACAAAGCAGCAGCAGAGGAGCCACAAAGGGCAGTGGAGAGAGACTGATCGGAGCTGAGCGTGGACTTATCGCTAACCCAGTTAGGTGCGTGAGGACATGGGGAGGGCAGGGTCTCTGAGAACTGTCCCCTCCAGCAAGGACGGTTTATTGCTTCATCCATCTTGGCTCACCTTGCTTGGATAGTCTGAACAGATGTGCGGAGCTCACAGGAGGCTGGGGAAGGTGAGATGGAGTCAGCCCATGATACACCCACAGCCACACGGTAACACGCATGCATGCCGTGGACACAGGGTAACAGCTGGAAACGTGGTCTGAGGCTCGGCTCGCCTAGGCCCAAGCTCCATGTGCTCCGCAGGGCACCACGTGCACAATGACTAAGTCCCGGCTCCCCTCCATGCGAGCTTCTGGGAGAAGGACACACACGGCTCAACACCATCTCAAGGTGGGCCCAGAGCCGGCTTCTCCGAGAGGTTCCTCTTTAACCACACACAGGCTCCAAGAGCTTGACCAAACCGAGTCACAGCAAAACCCGAGGGCTAGATTTCCTGCAGTCACCATCTAGGTCCGCCCTGAGGGGTGCGCACACACCTAGAACGTTGGGTCCCCACTGCTAACTAGAGCCGGGTTGACATGTGACACACAACTTGGATTGCTGGAAGGAAGTACACCAGGGATCAAATAAAGTTTTATCACTGAGTTTTTTCTTTCCTTTTTTATAAATGAAGGCTCCGTCAGCCCACAAGTCACTGCTAAAGCAATTTTTACAGCTGTTGTTCCCCAGGGTCCCTAGAGAGACATGCCACAGAGGCTCACAGAAACCAAGCCCGCCCTCCCCACGTCTGGACCTCCTCATGACAAGCTGTGGGCCCAGGGTCACCTGCTTCTGTGGTTTAAAAAAAAAAAAAAAAAAACCACCAAGGACATGAAGACATTTCTGGGCTCACCCTAGGTTGCTAGTGGGTAATTTATGACCTGTGGCCTAAGTATCATTACAAAAATGTCCATATTTAACAAAACAGATTTTCCCAGACTGGGAGGGAGGAGGTGGCACATTGGGGGGTGGAGGAGGAAGCCTGGACTGATTGGACGGGAAACCGGGTTTATTTTTGTGTGTTCGCTGGAACCGCCTACTACTCTCTGACGACCCTGTAGGGAAAACAATGGGGTTTTCAGCCCCAAGGGAAAGAGAGGAACTGATTTCCTTGTCACTCTACCAAGAAGAGCAAATGAGCCACAGGCCTCTGAAAGCTGCCACCGTCAGCTCTGCAGCCTTGTGTCCTGCCCTTCACACACGCAGGGTTCCCCACAGACTGTGCACCCCACGGAGGGATGGGGACGGGTGCTGGGCCCCGATGATGTGTGCGGAGACTCCTTGCATTCCCAAACAGTGTACTTCTTCCTCCTGCTTTTCTTCTCCTTAGATTTATGGAAAACCCAGTTCCTAGCAGGTCTTCAGCGCTCGCTCACAGTCCATGGGGCTTCCCTACCCTGGGGCCTCCTTGGTGTTCAGACCCTGACTCTGACCCCACAGCAGCCGAGGAATGTCTTGGACACCGGCACGTCTCTTGAGGTGGGACCCAGTAACTGGCCCAGCCCAGAGCTCACGGGGGACCAGACTGCGTCCTTCACATGTGATCTGGTGTCCCAGGCCTGCCTGGAGGATGGCGGGTGTCTATCAGGTGGATGAATGCCCTGCACAGCAGAAGACCGGAGCCGGCAGGTCCAGAGTCCCCAGTTTCTGAGAGGTTTTCACATCATCTACCCAAAGGAATGCCACTGCTGTACGTACAAAACAGCTGAAATTACACGTGGGTTAGTTTTAAGTGTTAAGCCAGCGTGGGTCATTTAGAATCACCCCCAGGAAATAAGGTGGCTCTACCTGTGAGGGCGCCGTGGGGCTGCTACGTGCTCTGCCTTGGGCCACCCACGGAGAAACACTGAGGGCCTGACGCTCATGCCCAGCAGCTGGCTGTGAGCCAGGCATCTACCAGGGCCGCTTCTGCCTTGTCGTGCCCACCCCCTCCCTGCAGGGCTGTGACCACGCGGCCATCACCACAGTGGCCAGAGCAAGCGGAGGAAAACAGACGAGAGCATCGTGGCAGAACATCCAGGTAGCAGTGACTCTGAGGCCGGCAAGCTGCGCGGCTCTCCCGTCTAGGAGGCTGTGATCCAGCTCACGGAACCCTGGGAGTGATTTCGTCCTGTGAAATCAACGTGTCCACTCGGTTTTTGTTTTTCTTTTGTTTTGTTTGTGGAAACATTTATTAGGAGGTTTTCATAAATGCTGGGGTTTTCCTTCGAAACATAGAAGATGCTTAAATACTGCCATCCATCCGTGGGAAGCTGGGAGCCATCCTGGTCATCACTGGGGACCTTCTGTTTCTGACCTGATTACATTATCATACGATGTTGACATGGAACCTCACATTCCCCAAAGGATAAAATCATTGAAATTCTAGACACCAACCAGTAAACTGGAGACATCCGGCACGAGTGGTCTCCCCGTCTATGAGAACGCCTGGACGAGCAGAGTAAGGCTGTCCTTCCCCACCAGACGGGACCCTCCTTCAAAGCTCAACAGCCAGAGCTCCAACCAAGTGCTGACCTCTGAGATCAGACCGGCCAGGTCCAGGCCTTGGCTGGGGCCAAGGCACAGGTCTGTAGACAGGTGCACACCAAGCCAGGTGCACACACCAGTGACCTCGCCTCCAGCCCAGCCCCCTGTGGGGAGGGAGGGTGTGACACAGGGTGGGGCGGCAGGTGCCCCAGTGAATCAACCGGGCAGCCGCCTCCACAGACAAAGCCCAGGAGAGTCTTGGTGACATTCTCACGAACCAGCCAAGTTTCTTCCTGGCTGTGCCGGAGGGGGAAAGTCCACAATGACAAAAACCTCAGCAGTGCACACGATTCCTCAGGTAAAGTGTGCTGTTACCTAAAATGTGGGAGAAACACTCAATCTTCCTGCAAACAAGTCACTTTCTAAAATTTTGCATAGAGAAATTAGGCATTTTTAGAAACACAGGAGAAAAATCAAGGTAACAAGAGCTATAAGTTTTGAAAATTTGTGTCTTTTTTTAAATGAAAAAGTAAATCTTCACCACATTATTTGTAAAATGTGCGTGGGAAACCACCGAGCTGGAAACATAATTTTGACAAATAAAAGTGAAACTTTTAAAAACAAAAGTGCTGTTCACACCGAGTACAGCAACCGAGGGATGCCATCACGTCCTGCTTCGATCGCTGAGAGACTGTGGCAGCCGGACGGTGCCCGGCGACAAGGACACCCTCGAATAAGCACCTGATGAAGGAACGAGTCCGCTAACTGCGTCAGCACAGCAGAGTTCACGCCGATGACAAGTAACAGACTGTGCAAGTCCGTGGTGCCTGCGTTCCCGCTCCGGAGCCTGTGGCGCACCCAGGTCAGGGGACTGCGTCCTCGTTGCCGAGGGAGGGGAACAGTGGGGTTCTTCCCCCGGCAGAGTCTGCCGGGCCAGACGGCCTGTCTGGGGACCTCCGCCCCCTTTACCGCAAAACCTGCAACCACGAGGCTTTGCCGGGCTGAGAACTCACAGCTGCGTCCTCCAGGAAGCCCACACGGGGCTAAAGCCGAGGGCAGGCCCACTGTGAGTGTGTGGGGAGGCCTCCCGACAGCTCCGCACTAGCACCCCACATTCACTGTGTTTCGGCCTCAGGGAGGCAGCATGGAAACCTTTACAAACAACATGGTGGGGATATGCAGGACTGGTCCCAGACCTCAGGTCTCGCTCTGGGGACACAGCTGCTGGTAGCTTTCGTCCCTTTGTTCTCACTTCCAGTCTCTGACCTTCAGGCCCCAGAAGATGCCCCACGAACACTGTGGAGTTCAGTGGCAGCCCCATGACAACTTCCATAGAGACAGCTCAGGCTGAACCTCCCACGGGGCTGAGTCCGGGTCCGTGTATCCCAAAAGGAGAAGCCATGAGGGGTCAGGGGACCTCTGTGGCTCCCACATAAGATGTGGTCGCAGACATTGTCATGGTGATGGAGCCCTTGGAAAACATCTTCTGCAAGGACCTACAGAACACCAACGGATGAAGCCCAGGGTAGGCGGGTGCAGAGGTCCACTCGGGGGGCACAGCCCGAGGCAGCCCTGGGGCTGAGCAGACCAGCAGCCTTCCCGCCTGTCCTCTGTCCCTGTCTTATTCTCGGGAGGTCTGCTTCCCCCTCACCCCACTGCACCTAAGGAAGCCACACTACCTTCCCCGTCTATGAGAATGCCTGGGCGAGCAGAGTAAGGCTGCTCAGGTCTTCCCCAAGGACATTAGACCTGCGTATTCTCCGTTCCCTGCTCCCCACCAGGCCCTCTCGCCACCCCATCCCACCTGTGCTCAGCTATGCAACGACACTGTGTGTGTGGAGCCCTCTGCCCCGAGCCTCACATGTAGGAGTGCCCTGCACTGCAGCTGGTGTCCCCTTGGGACGGGTCCCAGCACTGGGCCTGGGGAATCAGCTGCTGGCGGCACCGGGGTCCATGGGACCACAGGACCACGCCAGGCTCCAGAAAGCCTCCTGGGACCGGCGCTGTCAGCACCTACAGCAGCAATGTGACTTGAGTTCATCTCATTTCATCCATTGACTATGAGACATTTTGGTCCCATTCGGCATCACTAACACCACACAGTCTGTCCCCGTGGCTTTCTTGAGGCCGGCACATGGCGGTGGCAGCACCCACGGTGGAAACGTGGGGCTAGCAGCCCCACTTGGGTAAACACCAAGCATAATTCAGTAGGCACAGAGCCGTGCAAAGAGCCACACTCAGCCTGCCCTCCCTGAGTCAGGGGATTCTATACAGACGACCTATTCCAAAGCTGCATCATGGCTTGGAGGTCATGAAATGCACAATAAAAATACACCCCAAAACCACCATGAACTCTGAGCCCTAATTTGGGGTTGAGACGTGTATATCCACATTACAGATCATTCACGCTAAAGAGCACACACGATTATGAGACTGCTGTACCGTTCAGATTCTGAAAATTTTGAAACCCATTTGATTTTTCCTGTATTTGCAATTTCTACTCCTGACAGAAAGTGAGGGAGTTGCCTGTTTTCCTTGAGTCAGAGGAAAGAGCTCCCTGGAAGGATTTCTTCTCCCTGGCTGAGACCTGAGTGCCTGTCCCTGAGGTAGCAGTGTGTCCACCACGGCTGTGGGCAGACCTCAGCCACGGCTGAGGCTCACGTCACAGCCGCGGAAAACGCGTCCTCACAGACGCCAGCACACAGCAGGCATATGCGGTCTCCGACCGGCGTGCTGGGCAGGTGCCCCTGCCGACACACAGGGACTCTAGCCTACGTGCGAATGAACTCCGGCCAGGCCACGGGGCACCGTCCAGGCCCTCTGGGGAAGCACCAGCCTCCATGGAGTCCAGATACACACAGCCCGTGGCTCTGGCCCCACGCAGTCACTGCACCAGGAGAAGCGTCCCTGCGGGCTCCGTGCAGAGAGGTCTGCCAACGGTCAGGCCATGTCGGCATGCGGTTGGCTGGCGGACTTTTAATGTGGCTGTGAAAGTGCTTCCCCAAGGGGGTGGTCACGCATGTGTACGGACCCTGCCCCTCCCAACCTCAGGCTAAGGCCATCACACCTGCTCTATTGGCTTTGAGCGAGTTTCGGCTTCCCGATCCCCATTTGGGAGAATCTTTGATCCGGAAGCTGAGAGGCTCCGTAAACTCTCCCACTGCCTGAAAGACTGAAGCCACGCGCCTGCCCGCCGCCTGCACCCCGGCAGCACGGTGAGTGCCCTGGGCAGGGTTACTTACTCGTGTGTGAGCCAGTGGCTGGCCCCCCGGGAGCACAGCTCTGCACAGCGAGACAGATTTGTGCTGACAAATGACCACCATTCAGCCCAGGTGTCCCCACGAGACCTTCGTTATCATTGCTGGTCACCGCCAAACCGAGCCTGTCCCTGCAGCCCGGGGAGGACACCCTGCCTTCCTTGGGTGCCGTCAGCAATAGCCTGCACAGAAATAGACCCACTAGATACTCTACAATTATACACTTTCAGCAAGACTCTTGAGACCGTGGTCTACTTTTGCTAGAACTTGGGTTGGGGCATCATTCGTTAAGGGAGAACCCCGTGTTGTCACCCGTGCTCACTTACCTGGTTGCCAGAATGAGGTCTGAGAACAAACACGACCCACGCAGACACAGAGTCCAGGCTGGTCTTCAAAACACTGGAAAAGGCCATGTCTCCACACCCCCTGGGGAGAGTCTGTCATGATGAGACCCAGGGCTGCGTGACTTGGTGCTTTGGAAGGTGCACCTCACTGGCCTCGGGGCCCCCGGCCCCGCAGGGAGCCTTCTCCAGCACACAGACCGAGGTAAAAGCCAGAGGGAGAGCCAGAGGGAGGGCTCCCGGAATCTCTCTGTGGAGGAACTAAGTCACTGCCTCGATGCTGGTAATCTGAGTGGGAGATCCAGGGCAGATAAACCCCCGCACTACCTCCTTCTCCACTGACAGCGACATAATCACAAAAGGCTCCTCAAACTGAAAAGAAATCCCCAAGGCCGGAGAAGGTCTCCTATGCACACATCCCAGAAAACAGGAAGGCAAGACCCACTGTGTCCTGGCTGGGCCCCGAGGGTGCTGTCCCCTGGCTCCCATGGCTTGGAGAATCTGGGAACAGAGGACTGTGTGTCCCTGGACATGCTGGAGTGTCCAGAGGGTGTCCAACAAGGGGATACGTTTCTCTACGAGTGTTTGCTGCAACCATGTGTGGACCTCTAACCCAACAACCTGCACATTATGCGGTTGCGTGGCACCCAACAGCAGGACGAGAGTCCAGGACTCCTGGGGACCAGGTGTGTGGATTCCAGGCCATTCTCCTGGTCACACCCATGGGAGGAGTGCCTTTACTGTCATCATCAGCAAAAACAAGGTGAGGGGGTGCCCCCTCACGTTCAGATGCTTCTACACACACAAGACACCTGACGCTTTCACAAGGGGCACCCTCAGTCCTCCTGAGCAAGGTCCCGGGGCACCTGGGTCAGGTGACCTGCAGAATGGCCTACGGGTAACAGCCGGGCTGGGCTGCTGTTCACCCCCATCCAGGGGAATCAGGAAAGCCAGGAAAAGCCTCCTCTTTTCCCTGAATGCTGCTCTCATTCGGAGATCGCAGAACCACAGCCCAGCACGACCTCGCTGACCACATGCAGGATGAGAACGTACTTGGAAAGACAAAGTGTTTCCTCGTCTCATCTCAGAGACTTTGGACCCACTTGGGTGGAAGGCTGAGCACGCTGGCACGTGCTGGTTACGAGCTGTTCAGTCTCACACGTAACTCCCTGGAGACCCGGCAACGAGAACCACGGCTCCCGGAAGCCAGCACAACGTTCCGACGTGATCAAGTCTCCGTCACTTTGTGCTGATTGATTTGCCGTGCACGATGCACCCCAGAAACCAAGACACGTCCTCCATCTCACAGAACACACCGATTCTGGAAATACAGTTTCTTTTAAAAACCACCTTCATTCTTCCTGATACCTTGTCTTCACAAAGTTTAACAACAACACTTTCTTTAAAGGGCAAAAGAATAAGAGACATTCGAGAACAGAGAGTGAGCATTTGATTTCACAGTTGGAGCAAGAACAAAGAAAAAAATCAAAATTACAAGAGGTTCACAAGTAAATGTAGGGGAACCACAGCATTTTCTGTGTTTTTTATATCAGGTAACTTCTTAAAAGTCATAAAAATCCCTAGAACATATAAAATGACAGATCTGCTTTCTGCCTCTCAAGTGTAACAGGATGGCACCCACTGTCTATTCCCGAACAAACCTCTATCTTCAGTGCCAATGCTCAGGACCCTGCATCTGCACAGAAACACAGAAAGGAAATGACCCCCTTTGGGAGGGTCGCGTACCTTTGAACAGGGTCAGTCCGCGGAGATTGCCTTTGATTTTAGTCAGCTTCAGTTCCATGGGGCAGGCCCGACCTTCTACTCATGTCCTTTGATAAATGGGAGGGAAAGTTTCCACTAAAGTGATCCCCTAAAGTGATCAATACACAAGAAAGTAAAGTGTACAGTTGTCGGTGTGCACTGAGTCCTGACGAACTTCCAGGGGCTGGTGTGAGATGAGCCGCTGGCGTCCACGTGGCCCCTCACACAGCCGCCAGTTGCCAAGGGCAACGCCACCGCCCACCACGCCGTGTCCATGAGCATCAGGGACTGGTGGCGGTCGGTGGCTCTGAGCAATTGGCAAAAGTGGGGTGATGTCTACAGAAAGCCAATCATTCAATCATTGTTGCCCACGAAAAGAGCAATTTCTACATTTAAACACAGGTTCTAGAGTGACTCGTATACGTCCCCTACAATGTACAGTCATCTGCTGAATTGATTAGTAACCCCAAGTTATTCGGGGCGTGGTGGTATCAGCTGTCAATCGCGCATACACGAAAGTCGGCATTCTCAAGCACAGACGGGACATTTCAGCACACACGTCACAAGAGGAACGACAGACCACAGCATGCTCAGCCCACACAGAGACGCACATGTAGTCACGGTACCTGCCACCGGCTCGGGGCCATGCAGCGTGGGAGCGCCGACACTGTGCTCGCTCAGCACGCTGCAACAACGTACGTGGGAGCCACAGCGCTCTTTCAGTTCATTAACAAAATAGTAACTGATTTATGTTAACTGGCAAGTTCAGACTGACCGAACATGGCATCAGGGACTCTGCCAACGGCCCGCGAGTGCGCGGCAGCACGGCCCCTCAGGAGGAGCGGAACGACCTGCCGGGATGTGTGTGCGCGTCTCAGCTCTGCCGCCCCGTCCCTGCGTGCGCGCTGGGGCGGGCAGTTTGCTTCTCGGGCCCAGTGTCCTCACCTGGAAACCAGCACCTGTGCCCTACGTCGCGCAGAGCTGCTGAGACAGAACACTGAGGAGGACAACTTCTACCTTCCCGGGTGCCCCGGAATGAGCTGCAGCTCAGAAGCCCCCTGTGCACGGCCCGGGGCCCACCACAGGCTCAGACACATGAGGCCCCTCGTCTCCTCTCGGACTCGCGTGTGAAGCAGTTGATGGGAAGTGTTTACGTTAGGGAAGGCCGGGCACCTGTCAGTGGCTTATTCTATGTGATGCTGTCATGTGTTATTTTTAGTTCGACGAAGAACCTGCCACTTAGGACCTACGCCAAGGAGGACCTGCTGGTGGGAGCCACCAAGACTGACACAGCAAGTGCATATCAACCTCCAACGCTGCGGCTCACGGCAGACCTGCCAGCGGCCACCAGGCCTGCAAAACCCAGTCTAACGCGGACACTGGTCAGTGCGGTTTCCGAGCAGGTGAAAACAAACTTCAGACCTATGTGGGCCACAGAACAAAAAGTTGAGATGTCTGGTTTCGGATCGTAATTTAACCCTCTGAGCTTGTGTCCCCAAAAGTGACACTGAATTTCTTGGGGACACAGCCTCCTGGAAGCAAGGGTCCTACGAAATTTATGCTAGTCGCCAGTGTTGATGGAGCCCCCCAACTGGCCTTAAAATGAGAACTATGTCGCCTAAGTCATGTGGTCCATCATGTGCACGTGCCAAGTGTGAATGTGCACTGGGCAGGCAGTGCCGTCTGGCTCTCCTGTCCTCGTGTGTGCGGCCTCAGCCATTACCAGACCTGGAATAATGCAGGAATACTGCATTCTCGCTACTACCAATAAATCCCAAAGCCCAGAACAGACCAAAAGAGAAAGCAGAGCAAGTCAGAATATCCTTGATTAACTGAATGCCAGCAGCTCCTCCAGGAATCTCTACACCCCAGCAGCCCCCGGGTGTGGCCACAGCCAGACCTGGGCGGGGCTGGGGCAGAGAGAACCCACGGAAAGGTAACTGTCGGGATGGGTGATGACGTCCAATGGCACAACTAACCCACTCAGGACGTTGAGTGAGCAGTGCAGTCGTCCTGAGGCTCAGCCTCTTCGTGGCAGCAATGGAGAGGAGGAGGCCCATCCCTTAGTGCCACGAGGTGTCACGTCCACACCACGTGGCTCTTAATGAGGCCACCAGATGGGAGCTCCCAGCAGCCATCAGAGGCACTGAGCTGGGGCACAAGGACCGGATTTCAGGGACCGTGGGCAACGCTCTCCCTGGTGGAGTACGGGACAGACGACCTCTCCCACAGCGTGCTTTGGAAGTTGGCAGACCTCCCCTCCGCCCCCGACTCTGCCGTTCAGCAGCTGTGCAGCGCTCGGCCACTTACTGCTTCTCCCCAAGGCCACCCAAGCCACAGAGCCAATCTCGGGACCGAAGGAAGTCACGATGCACTGTGCAGCCCCGACTCTGGCTCAGCACAAGGTCAAAAGCAGATGCGGTTTAACTGCCGCCCCAAGCAGCGTCCAACACAGCAGCCGCTCCCCGCCTCCTGGGAGATCCCAATGTGGAGACATCTCCACAGCGGCTTTGGCTCTCTCAGTGAGAAAGGGCCAAGTGCGAAGACCACACACACCCAGCTCCCCACATGAAGGCAGACCCTTGTGGGAATCTGGGGAGGCAGCTCCTAGGGATACGTGCCAAAGGAGGGATGGCCTGGTGCCTGGAAGGCTCACGGGATGGAGTAGCGGAATGGTGTGCTGGTGTCCTCCTGGACGCTGCCTGGCCCATGGAGGCTCGGGGGGACAGCCCTTCACACTCACACGCCCCCCTTCAAAGAGTGCTCAGCTATTTTAAGAGCATGACTCACTGAGTGGAAGACGAAGTTGTCAGGGACACGGATGGGGGAGGAAACTGCAGCTGCAGAAACAGCCCTGGGCCAGAGGAACCGCAGAAACCAGGATGTCAGAGGCCCAAGTAGGGCGGCTTTCCCAAGCTGATCCCCATCAGGATGCGCCCGGGAGATGGTGCGGGCGAAGGAGTCAGGTGCCTGTGTCGACTGCCGTGACACGGCCTCTTACGGCACCCAGGGCTCTGAAGCCTCTCCACATCTGCACTCACCTGCCAGGGTCACCATCCATCCGCTGGCTCACTCATGCATCCATCCGTCTGTCCACTAGCTCAGCGGATATTTTTAGAGCCTCACACGTCCATCTTTCTGTCCGCTCGTTCACCCAGTGGGCGTTCACCGAACCTCATGGTGTCGGGAGGGGTGCTCCTGGGAGGCAGTGAGGTCACAGGGGTGCCGTCTTCATGATGGGCTCACTGCCCCCGTAACAGGAGACATGAGCTCCACGCCACCCACATCAAGACTTGGCACGAAGACAGCATCTACAAACCAGGAAGACCTCCCCCCCCAGGCCCTAGATCCCAGGTGTCCAGGTTCCAGGGTCACCAGCGAGCATTAGGTGCTGTTTCCAAGCCCGTGACTGTGCTATCCCATCAAGGACACCCCAAGAGACACACTCCCCACCGGCTGGGAGAAGGCACTGCCAGCCAGACCTCAAGGTTTTGGCCACCAGTGTCCCGAAGACATGAGCAGATCTGTGTGTCGAGAGGGCAGAGTGCTCAGCACAGGCACCATGAGGCCTTTTCAGAAAGCTCCATGATGAGCAGTGTCCAGACCCTTCCTGGGGAAGGAGGCCTCTTCCCCCAGGCGACGGGGTCACAAGTCCAGGGGTGAAGGCGGGCGTCACCCCGAGGGCAACTGTGTCTGTCGCCCACTCCCCCACTCCATACCGCTGCCCTCACACTATCCCCAGTGCAGGTGTGATTAGAAAGGAGAGGAGCACATTCAGGACAGAAGGTGGAAGGAGACATGGGGCAGGCGGAGGCGGGAGCTGCTGGAGGGGGCGGGCATGCAGAGCGCAGGCTGGGGCAGCGCACTGGTGCTGGTAGATGAGAGGGAGAAAGAAAGAGGCAGAAGCCGTCTAGAGTTTTCTCACGGAGCCGGACTGACCCCACAGCATCCCATAGAGTGGGGGGCTTCACCTGCTCACTGAAGTCTCCATGGCCACATGGCCGAACCGGGGGCGTGGGGTCTTTGAGGAAAGCCAGTGGTGTGGCCGTGTGTGGGCGTGCAGGCTGTGCACATACAAGCCTGCATAGAGAGGGGGCGGGCCATGGGCCCAGCCTCAAACACAGCATTTTCTGCAATGTAGACCGAATGCCTGTGTCCCCCCCAAAACTCACACGCCAACACCTGACTCCCAGATATGATAGGATGGAGGGCCTTACAGAGGGGTTGAGGTGTGAGAGTAGGGGCCCTGTGATGGGTCCAGGGGCCTCATCAGAGAGACCCCAGAGCCCACAGCCTCTCCTCCATGTGATGACATGGTGAGAAGACACCGTCCATGAACCAGGAAGAGGCCTCAGCAGACCCCCAGATCTGCCCACACCTGGATCCTGGATGTCCAACCTCTAGAGCAGAGAGAAGCCACCATGTCTGGGGTGTTCTGAGAGCCCAACGGACAAGACAGAGCTCAAGGACAGAGTCACAGGATGATGAGGGACAGACAACGTTCGCAGGCGGAAGTGAGATCACACCCATCCAAGGAGGCAGGTGCACCTGAAGGTGGAGAAAGCACAAGGGGAGGCCGGCAGGGCTGATGCTGCCCAGTCCACATGGACACGCTGGCTCGGTCCTCGGGCTGCCACAAGGGGTCACGGTGGGCCTGGGGAAGCACGGCCAGTACTGAGGGGGGACGCATACCTCAACAGGGCCTGTAATAAGCTCATCACAGAGCCGCGAGAGTAGGTGGGCTGGCCACAGAGTGAATGTAACGACGCAGCAGGGGCCGAGAAGAGCTCCCGGGGCCGTCGAGAACGGGCCAGAGATGGAGAGAAATGCAAGAGAACACCAGCTGTGCTGGGGGAGGGGACGGGCCAACGAGATCTGAGGGGTGGACCCCAAGAAAGCCTCTGGACTGGCCAGAACACCCCAGGTGACAAAAGGGAGGCGGCTCGAATTAGCAGGCGGGAAGAGCCAGGTCAGGGTCAGATGGGAGGTGAAGAATGGTGGGCAGAGAGCTCGCCTGGGGACCGCCCGCATCTCGTCAGCTGCAGCAAGCCCAGCCACCATCTCTCTGCCCAGCTCTTTGGCTTCGGCCAACTCACTTTCGTCCCATGAAAGCTGAGCCCCCACAGTCCTGCCACGGAGCTCACTGAGCCTCTGGCTGTGGGCAGACGCTCCCAGGTGCACCTGTTGACTCCTGGGGCTGGGAGCAGTGCCTCCCCCATGATGAGGCCTCAGCAGGGGTGAGGGGGCAAGTGTTGGCCACAGGGACCATCCACTGAGTGCCCCAGCTGCTTGCCCAGGGATCTGGAGAGCAGATGACTACATTCTCCAGAAGGACGTGAGCCGGGTGTTTTAAACATGGCTGCTCTTAACAATGGGGTATTATGAACTTACACTCCCATAAATTACGTTAAAGCCAAGGTAATAAATCCTAAAACTTGGCAGCCCCTGGCTCCTGCCCTATGGTGCCTGGCCAGCCACTGCTCACAGTGTGAGCCCACATCTGTCTGTGGTCTGTCTGCGGAACAGGGACACTGCACTCTGCACGGCGCTGGCCGAGCCTGTGTTCAGGGATGCCGAGCCACTGGTCCCAGAGCAGCAGTGGCGGGCGCATGCATCCCACAGATATGGGCAGAGTCCACGCTTTTCCCTCTGTGGCGCCCGTACTTCACAGACACACTGCTGGCTTCCAACTGGACCAGAGGTCCACGCCATGCTCTGAAAGCAGGGAGCTCAGAGGATACTAGCAGAGACACCGGCAGTTCAAAACAGCCTGAAACATGGGAACTTTACAACCCGGAAAACTGAGGCTTGGAGGGGATTCTGCTGTGTCCGCCACATGGAGGCCCCACGGGTTCCGGAGCCAGAAGGAGCCGCGCCTGGCCGGGACCGGGAGCCTGCGCAGCTTCCCTTCCTTCCCTGCTTATTTCAGCACTGGGCGGCGGTGGGGGGGGGGGTTGCCTAGCAACCTGCCTACACAGCGTCGCAAAGCTGCTGCCTGAAATAAACTCCTGCAATACACGCTTTTTTGGAAAGTTCCGCTGGACAATTTTAGAATGAATTTCCGAAGGTTTCTGAATGACATCACGGGTGCTGAGGAGCAGGTCGCTGCGCCCTCTCCCTTTCCCTCTCCAAGAAAGTTGGGGGACCGCCCCGTCTGTCACAGTCCTCACCAGCCTCACCCAGTGAAAGCCCGGTGACCTTACAGGGAGACAACGGCCCCTGGGAGGCGGGAGTGGGTCGGAGGGAGGGACGGCCTGGCTGGAGGATGGCCTGTGGCGCGCATGCTCGCGCGCTTGTTCAAGGGGGTGTGGCGGGAGCCCAGTGTGCACCATCACAGGGATGGCAGCGGAGATGCTCGGGGCACAAACATGACCAAACTGTCCTCCAAGTGTGCATCCCAGGGTGCTCCCCAGGTGTGGGGTCATGGCAGAGTCAGGCGGTATCAGGGAGGTGACGAGGGCACCTAGGGGTAGAGTTACAAGGGCAGGACAGTGGCCACGGACAAAGTGACCGGCTGCTGAGCCACCCCTGCCACAGGCCCATTGTGACAACACTCGGGGGTGTCTTTCTCCTCCGTTCCAGACAAGCCACTCCATCATCTGCTAGGTTACAAGTCTCCCCTACACGTGACAAAACACCACTCCCCTTCCTCCCATCCAGAGAGCGACCTCATCAGAAGAAGCATCTGTGACCTCACGGAAAGGGAACGCAGCTCTCAGGGTTCCCGGCATGGGCTCTATTTGCACATGCAACGACAGCCTTGCTGTTACTGTTGCTGGGTCTGGGGCACAGTGGGGGTGGGTGCTACAAGTTCAGAAGTTCCCAGGAGAGGCCAGGGCTGGGCAGGGGCCCCGAGAGCAGATCCCTCTCCCACCCACTGCCATCCCTGAGGGGCTGCACGGGCACCCTGGCAGACCCGCTGTCATCAGCTCTGGTGACAGCGCCGCTGCACCTTCTCTCCATGTGGGCCCCTCAGCAGGGCCAGGGACACTGCGTGGAGCTTCTGCATGGGGGGGAGCTTCTGCATGCACGTGCTCTACAGATGGGGACAGCAGGGGCAATCGTACCAGTCATACAACCAGGCTACCCGAGCCACTGCTAGCAAGCCCTGATAATCACTGATTAAGAGGTCAAGGGTCAAGGAGACCCTCGGCTCATCTGACCAAACTGCATGGAAGGGAAGGCCGCCACCCAGAGATGGGACATGGAGTTGGGAGAGCAACATGCAATGAAGATCTCGAGTGTGCCATCGGACGTGCTAAATCTGGCAGCAGAGGGTGTGGGGCAGCACCAAGCCAGTACTGGACTCGCGTGTCGGGCACCCAGACGACTGATGCGGGACACACGGACACAAGAGCTACGGACAGACAGGGCACAATCACAGTGCTGTCCTTAATCCGTCTGCCTGGGACAGAGCCACGGAAATTCCGGAGCAGACCCTGCACAGGTGATCCCACCCACAGGGGCTGAGACAATGCCACAAGCCACCCGACTGGCCCCATCACTCTGTCCTGTGCCCTCCAGCTTGGCTGCACAGCACCAACATGGAGGAAAGCTCTTCACTTGCCAGAGAGTAAATGACATTTCCAGGTGCCCAGGCCACAGGGTGTAAGTGTGCAAGCAAGTTCTAGGCACCAGGGTCAAGAGCAGCAGTGTGTGGAATGTTTTGGAAGTGACCAGAGTAGTCCGTGTGCCTTCAGGAACATGCCTGCGGCGACCACATCTGGGCCACATCCTGGCCTCTGGAGCCACATGGACGAGGACCCTTCCCGCAGGCAGCAGCCGAGAACTTGCAGCAGTGTACTCCGCACTGACTAACGGCTAACACACTGGCCCCGGAACCCCCGTGTGGGCTGTGTGCATGATCGTCGAACCTGACGTCTCAAGCTGCCAGGAAGTGTCCCGTCACAGCCAGCTAGTAACTGCAGCCAGGTCAGTGGGTGTGCCTAGATTCTAAGTGTGCACAGGAAAGCACGCTGGCTCAGTCGTCGTGATGTCATGGCGCCTGCCTCACAGACGAGGAGGCGTTACAGAAATGACGACTATTTCCAACTCCGAGACACAGACTTGACATCAAACCTGCTAACTACCATTACATACACTTGGCAAATGTCTTCCCGTTGGGGAATAAACGGGTCTAGGCATCCACCTGGGGGACTCTGGGCCTCTGAACCTCAGGAAACCATTTCCTGGAAGATAAGTGTCATGTGGTGATACAAAGTAAAGCAGTTGAAGGCGCACTGGTGCATGTATGTGTGTGAACACGTGTGCGCACGTGGGTGGACATGTGTGTAGGACTGTACACATGGGTGTGCATGTATGTGTGTGAACACGTGTGCACATGTGTGGATATGTGTAGGAGTGTACACACGGATGTGCATGTATGTGTATGAACATGCATGTCTGCACGCGTAAGAGTGCACGAGTATGCACGTGTGAGTGTGTGTGGATATGTGTGCAGGACTGTACTATGTGAATGTGCATGTGTGAACATGTGTGTGCATGTAGGAGTGAACTACACACATGTTCACACACGTATGGTGCGAATATGTGTGTGCATGTAGGAGTGTACACACAGGTGTGCATGTGTGTGAGAACACGTGTGTGCATGTAGGAGTGAACACACGGATGTGCATGTATGTGTGTGAACATGCATGTCTGCACGTGTAAGAGTGCACGAGTATGCACTGTGAGTGTCTGTGGACGTGTGCAGGACTGTACTATGTGAGTGTGATGTGTGAATATGTGTGTGCATGTAGGAGTGTACGCATGTGAATGTGCAGGTGTGTGGTGGTGAACATGCATGCGCATGTATGAGTGTACACGTGAGTGATGTGTGGGCATCTGAGTGTGCAGGTGTGCAAGTATATGAACATGTGTACATGTGGTGCATTGCATGGACATGCAGGTATGAGTGCAGGTATGTGCCTGTGAACTCTGCACATGTACGCATGTCGTGTGCGGGTGTGTGCAAGTGTTCTCATGTAAACATTCATGTATACTTGTGAACATGTGTCTCTGAGTGCAAGTGTATGCGGGTATACACATGTACATGTGCGTGTACGTGAGCACATGTGTGTATGTGCGTGTGCACACGTGTGTGTGAGTGTGCGTGTCAGTGAATGTGCATTATGTGTGCAGGATTATGCACATGTGCAGGAATACCATATGCATGAGTGTGCACAGGTGTGCAGTGCATGTGTGAATGTGTGTGCACATGTTTGAGAGCATACATGTGCATGCACATGTGCATGTGTGTGAGTGCGCTGTGTGTGCATGAGTGTGCCTGTGTGCATGCATGACAGAAGGGTCAGGTTCCGTGCTGTTTTTACCTTCAATCCCTCGGCCACACGCCACCGTCGTCTGGGGCCGGGGGGGCTCAGGGCAGCCTCGGTCTGGGCACCAACACTGTTCTCTGCGAGAAGGGAGCACGACCAGCTCCCCAGCCCTGTCCCGCCCCTGGGGCTGCACTGACTGGCTTGGAAAGAGGCAGGTCTGAGCAACGGTGGAAATCACCATGAGACACTGCCTCGGAATCGTGGAGAGGCAAGATTCATTGCTCCAAAACAAACTCAATTCAGTCGACAAATGCTCCATGTTTGGAAGAGTGTCAGGAGACATGGGAAGACCCCAGTGGCACTCAGAAGATGCTCAGAAACCAGCTGACGTGTCTCGACGACAGCCAGCGTCTCCGGAGAGCAGCTCCCCCCACACACAGCGCTCTTCATGGGCACGTGGCCACGAGCACCACTGAATCCTTCACGGCCAAGACCGAACACCACGACTCTGCGGCGACAGACTTCCAGAGCGCCTCCCACAGCCACATGCCTCGGAGTCCCCGGCAAGCCTGCGGACGTCCCGCAAGCAGTCAGCACTGTGCTCTCATGGACAGCGGCGCGGGGCCGTTCCCGCTGCTGGAACTGCGTGCGTGGCCCCGAGGGCGAACGCACACGCAGCCGCCTCAGGAAGCTGCTCCACTCCCGGGAAAAGGTGAACTGGTCGTGCCCCAGAGAGAAAGCAGGAGCCCTGGGGGCTCTCCAGAGCCAGCTGCGATGCCGGTCCCCTCCGAATGAATCCACCAGCCACAGACGAAGCCGCTACGCCCTTGATCGTCATAAACACAGAGTAATTAAGCCTACTTAAGGAAGGGCGCGTCGGAGTGCGGCTCTGATTGCCACTGTTCCTGCTCTCAAGGCGGAGAGAGCAGAGCCGGCGTCTGTCTGCGGGGAGGTCTGTGTATGTAGCTGAGCTTCAGCAAGAGCAGAATATTCTCAAGGTCCCAAATATTTCCTTGTATGACAACAAAACTAATTTTAATTACACTTATTGGCCTTAATACCCGAGTGTGTTTAGTTTTACATACCAAGAAGGGGAGATTCTGACTTTGCACTTGCTTCCTTTGCCTACGGATCTTTTCCGAGACATTCACCTGTTCTCACTGGCCTGCCGACCATGTGTCATTCACACTGAGCTCCTGGCTTCCCGGTGGGGCCCCGGGACATCCCTGTCCTGTCCTGGGCACATCTCTAGAGCACCAGAGCCAAGGAAACAAGGGGAAAGCTGGTTGGGCAGAACCTCAGATGCTGACGTTCCTGGTCTTCCTCAAGAGAAACACACTGCTCTGCAGGCAGCCACCCTTAAGAACCATCACGAGGGCACCTGGGCAGCTCAGTTGGTTGAGATCTGACTTCCGATTTCAGCTCAGGTCCTTATCTGAGGGTCTGGGACTGAGCCGCACACTGGGCTCGGTGCTCAGCATGGAGTCGCCTTGGGCGTCTCCGTCCCCCTCTGCCCCTCAGCACGTGCCTGCACTCTTTCTCTCTCCTGCTCTAGAAAGATAGATAGATAGATAGATAAAATCTTTGAAAAGCAGCATCACGAAATAAGGCACAATGCAGGAAGTGAGCTTGAAGCAGAGAAAGGCTATGGCAGGAAGAGGCACCACACGGAAAGTCCTAGAGGTAGGCTGCGGTCAGCCAGACGCGGCGAGTGAGGCAAGCCACCAGAGCTCTTGTTTACAGAGCACCTGGGACGCAAAAGCCGAATGGCAGCTGCATTCAAACTCCGGAAGGGTAATGCAAGGCTGATGAGAGTCTCTCGGGAGCCAGAACTGAAGCGCGGCCGCAGCGTCTCCCCACCTGCAGTGCCAGGCAGTGATCCTGTCCCCTGACCCCAGAGGGCAGAGGTCCCTGGGCTGAGCTTGCTCAAGGGACGGAGAAACCAGGAATGTGTCGTGACTTCTGTGGCACCTGCCGGGATCTGCACACCCCGTCCCCACTAGTGTGACACCAGCTGACCTCAGGCAGAATAGAAAATTTTCGAAGCTTGAACGTCAAAGGAGCAGCATCAGGATTTAGGACGAGGCCCCGTGTAAACTGGGTGACTCTGGATCCCCCAACTCTGATGTCACTGTCACAGAAGACAGAGGTTCGGCCTCTGTGAACACCCAGCAGCCACGAGCTTTATGCAATGCGGGGCAGCTTCAAATGGGGGGCACACTGCAGACCCCCAACGGCGTCAAACCGGGTGGCCGCACTCGGACATTTGAAGGACTGAAGGCATCACAGGAATGTACAGGGTAATTACAAAGTCATTTGAGCAAAATGTAAAATACACAGCAAAACAAATGACAGCAATCCTAGGTTCAAAGATTCTCCCTTGGGGACCTGGTCTATCAACTCCTTTATTTTTTCTTGGTCACACAGTGACTAACACATGCTTAAGAGATATGGGAATTTTTGTCCCAAAACGAATCTATTAAAACATTATTTTTTTGCATGCTCCTCTGTTCTGTTGAAAACAGTAGCAGTGACTCCCCTTTTAGGTGAATTATCTGCAAATAAAGAGCTGTTCTTACTATAACATAAGGCAAAGAAAAGCCACAGAAGAAAACTAAACACCAAATTAAGCACATTTAAATTCTCGTTTCTCTCTCCTGATTTTTCTTTCTTTCCCTTCTTTTCTGCTTTCTTTTTCAATGGGTTTGTTTTTTTGTTTGTTTGTTTGTTTGTTTCCAGAAAACACGAAAGAAGCAAAGCACTAGAAGACAGGCCAGACTTGGCCGTGTGCATGGAGGAGACAGCCTCTCCACAGATGAACATATTTTCACACTATCCACACTTCACTCAGGGAAAGGCCTAAATGAGCTTAGAGATTTCAGTCTGTGGAGTTTCTTAAAAACATTCCACTATTTCTTAATAATCACGGCTGTAAATGTGTGCGACTCAGCAGCGCTAATGACTTAAAGTAGTGGTAATGGTCTGGCAAACCAGAAAGGCCTAATTTTGATGGATTGGTTCTCATTAGAGTCTCATTCCAAAATGGCTGCAGAAAGTAAAATCAAAGACCTCAGTCTGTGGCTTTCACTCATGAACAAAAAAAGGAAAGAAAACATAACGCAGAGTAAGTAAACAGACAGGACCTCTCCCCTTCTTCCGTTAGAGCTGGACTCCGTGCACTCAGTGAGCAGCAGAGGAAGACTTGGGTAATAAGCACACGTCCAACAGGCGTTCTGCTCTGCGCACGGAGACGCAGTGACTGTGACTCGTGCTCTGCTGATTCAATAAGCCCGTGACTTTATATGAAGGGGCAGACAACACATTTTGCAGAACCCTCACTTGACCGTGTTTATCGCCCCGGCATTGAGGAGGTCTGATTCAAAAGCAGCCAAGGTCAGAACTTGATTTTTCCTTCTGAGGACTGGGACCATTATCCAGACATGCTCTGAATCAGGACCTGGGCCTGTGTGTGCAGAGGGAGAGCAGCCAGCTAGTCTGGCCGACATCACGCGATGCCGGAGTCCAAGCAAGACGGACCTCTGTCGGTCAGGCCCAGAGGAGACTGCATGAGGTCAGTTTCAGAGCAGAAAACAGAAGCATTCTGACAAATGCAATACTCTTGAAATCGCATCTTTGCTTCTGGGAGATGCGTAGGCACGAGTAAAGGAGGTAGATCTCATTTTTAACTCTCTTTAGAATGACTTACACTTTCAGTGAGTGCCAAGTACAGCATCAAAAAAAAATGTTTGGGCACACATCCACACTTCAAAGACCTGCCAACTCATGTTCACTGTCATTTCAGAAGCAAATGCAGAGCAAGATGGACAGCTTCTCGGAGGAAACGCACAGCCCCTAAGAGGCAGGCAGTGATGGAGCCTGGCTGCCTGGCTTGGGATGGGGCTGCTCACGTCTGCTTCCGGGGAAGAGGCTGGTGCTGGAAAGATACAGAGAAATGGGGGACAGGTCCCCGTGCCTCGCTGCTTTGGATCTGCGTGTCGCAGATGCTCTGAATCAGGACCTGGGCCTGTGTGTGCAGATGGAGAGCAGCCAGCTAGTCTGGCCGACATCAAGACGCAGCCACCTCATCAAGACGCACCCCCACATCAACCCTTCCTGCGTGGGAACTGTCCACATCCGACAAAGACTTCTGGTCACCCAGAGCCTTGCTCACGGCTTACCTTTCACAAACCATTCAGAGAACAGTGTCAAGTGTGAAAAGGAGCGGAAGATGCCACCCCAAATGGGGCTATAGGAGCTCAAGACACACCACAAAACATGCTGCTGGGCCGACTGATTATTGTGAGCAGAAGGTACTGGAAAAACAGCAAGTGCGTGGAGAGGCTTTCTCTGAATGCCCCTTGTCTGCCTAAAGACAGACCCTCCAAAGGAACCAGTGGTCACCCATCCCCTCTCTGAAGTCTGACCGGCCCGGGGGATGGATGCTTGTCACAGGCGAAGAGACTGGATGTCGTCCTGTAAGGGCCTATTTAGCCAGTGTAATTCCAACCGGTTAAACAGTGATTTCATTGTTTATGTAGTACAACTTAAACTGACCCCGCACCCCCCCAAAGGAACTTACCTAAAAACAAGTCCCAGAAACCACTCCTAGGTAACAAAGCCCAGATACAAGAGTGGGTCAGGCCAGGTGGAGGTATTCAATCAGTTAGGGCGCACACTGTCTCCCCAGCTACCAAGGAGTATGGGCCCTGCCCTTTGGGAGCCTTTTGAGCGCCAATTCTGACCAAGGTGATAGGCTGGGTCAAATGTCTACTAGGGAAATTGTAATTTAATTGGTCACCCGTGTGTGACCTAGCATGACTGGGCAGCTTTCTCTGTGTGTTGCAATGTCATTGGCCACCTGTGTGTGGCCAGGCCCAACCACAGGGCCCTTGCCCTTTAAAAGTTAGTCGGTAAGGCAGGGAGGGGTCGCCTCTTCATAAGGGGCAGCCCCGGCCGGTCAGCTTGATTCTCGATGCTTGGCGCGAAATAAAGCTTTGTTCGACCTTTGCTTTGTATCAGTCTCGCTCTTTTGATCACATACGCAACAGTCCCCACCCAAGACTTTGTCACCAACGGCCATGCCTCCCAGTGCCCTTCCCAGGGCCCCGCGTCTCCTAAAGTCAGGTCCCATCACTTTGCTACACTCTGAATTCTATGCTACCGTGGGGAGCTACTCATCCTCCTGGAGTCTCCCCTGTGTGAGCAGGAAACGTGTGTGTGAACACGCGTCTGTCTTTCTCGCCTCGGTCTGTCTGTATTACAGAGGTTTTGGCCAAGAACTCAGAAGGGGAGAAAGAAAATTACTTTTCCTCCCCCACAAGGGAAAAAACTGAAGACATATTTTCTTGTTTTACCAGAACCAGATAATAGAATATAATAGAAATCACTGTTATTCAGCTTCTGAGGTCATATTTATCCCATGTGAGCATGTAAAGTCTCTCTGAGGCGAGATGATTCCTTCCCCTCTGCATTCTAAGTGTTCAGCAAATAAACGGATCCAAGGGCAACTGGACACATACTTTCCACAACAACAAAAAATGTTAATATCAACATTTTACAAAGAATTCTTAGAAAATTGTAAAGAAATCACTAATTCTCAGAGCAAATAAATTCAAAGTTTGCAAATAAAATTTACAAAAGAAATATAAATAGCAAGTAAATATTTGCACAGGCATTTGCCCCTCTAGGAAGCAAAGGGATGCAAATTAAAACAAGACACCATTGTTGCCTTTTCATTTGGGAAAGGTTAAAAATGATCTAGAACGTAAGGCTAGTGAGGCTGCAGTGGAAGCAGTAGCCATAAACTGCCCAGGAGAACACCACTGTGTTCAATCTGATGACTCACACTGGTCTTTAGAGATCAGGAGCCTTAAAAATGTTTGCAACATTTAATCCTGTAATTTTACTTCTAATAATGAATCCTGATGAAATCGCCAGGTGGGAAGTTGAAGGTTTATGTACAAAGAGACTTCTAGAAACAATACCAATAGAAGTTTCTAAAAACTTGCGTAACCCAAGTGTTGAAGAATGACATAGTTGAGTAAAACCGCCTTCAGTGGGGACAGGAGCCCGCACTCACGAGCAGGACCTAGGAGGGAGTCCGTGCGACGGGGAAACGGGTCAAGGTGCTGTACACGGGGCCAGCGGGCCAGCCACGTCCAAACGGTGATAGCGGTGGCTGTGCAGGTGTGTTCGCACACCCGCGCAAACACGCCAAACACCACAGAAGGAATGACACCAGCCGGGTAAGATTATCTGAGAACGCAAGACCGCACGTTTTTCGTGGTGATATTATTTTTAAAGTCAGAAACAGCAGCTGACAGAGAAGCAGTGGCAGGGTGACACAGAGCGTGGTCTCTGGCATGCCAGGCGCTCACAGCACGGCGTACCTGGTCTGCAAACATGGATCCTGCATGACTCACATCTGCTTCTCGGAAAGTGCTGTGTTCTGTCCTCTTGTTGCTCCTCCAGGGCCTCAGAGAAGCTCCCGGTGCTGAGGATGCAGCGGGGACGGGCCAGGGACGCCATGGGGCAGTCTGAGGACGCAGCGGGGAGGGACGGGGACACCATGGGGAGGGGGAGGGACTGCTCTGCTGCCCTCACACTTCCAGGGAGCCACAGAATGTGAACTGGAATAGTGCCCTGCTGGCAGCCTGCATCTCTGGCCCTCCCAGGACTGTCACGGAGCCCTGCACTGTCCCAGGGCAGAGCAGGGCCCTGCGGACGGGCCTGGGAGCACAGCGAGCTTGCAGCACCCAGAGGGACGATGCTGAGAAGCCAGAGACAAGTAACTGCGCCCCATGCAACACCGTCTGCCCCATACACACGGAGATGGCAGGAGACATCCTTAAAAAGCTGAAGGAACATGATGGCCAGTCTACAAGTCTGTGGTGTGGGGAAATGGCCTTCAAAAAGAAAAAGCAAAATGAAGATATTTCTGGGCGAACTGAAAGGGAAAGAATCTGTTGCCAACAGAGGCCTGGGAAAGCCAGTCTCCAGGGAGAAGGAGCACGGTCCTGGACAAAGACGAGGAACGGAGGGAGAGAGAGTGAAGAGCCAAGAAAGGCACATCCGGGGGCGCCTGGGGGGCACAGTGGGTTAAAGCCTCTGCCTTCGGCTCAGGTCATGATCCAGGGTCCTGGGATCGAGTCCCGCATCGGGCTCTCTGCTCAGCAGGGAGCCTGCTTCCCTCTCTCTCTCTCTGCCTCTCTGCCTACTTGTGATCTCTGTCTGTCAAATAAATTAAAAAAAAAAAAAAAGAGAGAGAAAAGAAAGGCACATGTGAAGCCAAACAAGCGTATACGGACGTCAAGTACACGGAGGAAGCCCGTTGTCCTGCTGCACTCAAACACTGCGCAGAATTTGAACTCATGACTGGAGGAAACAGAAGCAGCTAAAACGTGGAAGTCCTCTGTACAGCCATGAAGTAGTAAGAACAGGCCACTCCATTAGTTTCCAGTAATGGAAAGACAGTGGTGACTCTCGTGGACACCGACAGCAGGGCAGCAGTGGGGCGTACCAGTGACACGGTGACACGACAAGAAAAACTGATGCTGATCAGCAGGAAAAGGAGAAACAATGTCGACTGCAAAATGCAAAGAGCATGGACGTGAGACGGCGGACTTGGGTCCCAGCGCACAGGGAGCCGCGTTTCACAGGAGGGTCAGACCGACAAAGCTCCAGAGCAGCATGTGTGCGGACAAAAGCGTAAGGACCAGAGCGGGGAAGGCCTGGAAGGAGAAAGGCGGGAGGAACTGCGCACACATGCGAGCCCCGGGAAGCACATCTCCACAACTGTCCGGCGCACCGTGAAAGCTGCCCCACTGGTGAGACAAGAAGGGAACCTTGGGATACAAACCGGGGAAGACGAACGGTCAGAATGTGCGTGTCTCCCTACACTATGAGCACCGCAAACTGACAAATCTAAAAGAGAAAAGTAAACATCAAATAATCTGATAGATGAACTTGACAAATTAAACAAAAAGTACCAGATGGATCTGAAAGATGCAGACAAGGGGATTGATGATCCTGAGCTATGGATGTGCACAGAGCCCTGAATCCAAGAATAAGACACCTCCCCATTCTCAGTGTCCACAGGACACCGGCTGAGCTGTCCACACAGGCTGAACCCTGAGTGGTGCCCCAGCAGGCTCCAGGGCCTTGCCACTCCAAGGTCACAATCCAAGGTCACGCTCTACCTACGGTGCAATGGAATTTGAACTTCATTGTAAAAGAGATAATTAGTGAATGAGCAGCTACACAAGGCCAGGGAGTACACGTCTAAAAGTTCCTTGTCCAAATAATAGTTTGGGGGTAATTAAACCATATTTTGAGCCACTGGTCATGAAAAGTACAAGCATCCAAACTCCCCAACACCGTGAGCCCGAGTATTAAGAAGCGTCCGCACGGTCACTGCAAGCCTACGAGCCGGGAGGCTACTCATCAACAGTTTCTCCCAACACCGCAAGAAGTTCAAGAGCAGATGGAAACCAAATGGAAAGTCACAAGGTAAAGGCGGAAATTAATTTCACGGAAAAAAGAGCTTCAAGAAAATTCAACAAAGCCAAGAAAATAGTTTTCTTTAAAGACTAATAAAGTTCATAAACCTCTATTAGGTTTAATCAGGGACGTGAACCAAAGCAGCTCTCCGTGCGCACAGCAGCAGGTCGACTCCCTGGGCATCCCAGGATTCTAAGAGGCTGGTAGGAACAATGTCACGTCACAGATTTGTAAATTAAATGAACTGGAAAAATTCCTTGGAAACCACAATTTACAGTAACTGCCACAAGAATAAGAGACCTCAACAACCCTGTGTCCAGTAAGAAAATGAAATCTGGAATTATAATTCTTCATGTAAAAGGATCCACAAAAACAGATGGCTTCCACAGAAATATTTCCAATTTTTAGGGAATAAATACCCCCAAGAGTTTGTCTGGAGGTCAGATTAACATTCATTCCAAAGAAGAGGGCTTAAAAAATGAAATTAGGCAATCTGTTATAAACAGACAAATGTGTTGTAAACTCCAGCATGCAAAAGTACTAAATGAAATATTACCAATTATTATGCAGTATTTCAAAGGATATTTAAAAAATATTGGTTTCAGGAATGTAAATTTGGCTTATCGTTCAAAAATCAACCAATTTAACACTATATTAAAGAACAAAGAATAGTTATATGTTCCTCTTGATAAGAAGTACTAGACAAAATTCGATTTATGATACAAAATTTAAGAATGTCAAAGAAAGTTTTCTTCACCTGATAAAGAGCACACACATGTCCTGTAGTAAACATCATGATTAATAAAGAAAGAGCGGAAGTCCCCAGTCCTAGCTGAATTCAGGACTACAGTGTGGATTCCCAATGTCACCATTTCTGTGCAATTGGCTCCTGGAGGTCCCATGGTATAATGAAGCTTAAAAAAATAAGTTACAAAACAACTGGGGAAAAAAGTAAAACTGGCATCTGTAGCCAACTTACTTGGGATGTACAGTCTAAATTACCTACTGAAAAAAATAGAATAAATAAGTGAATACAGCAATGTTACTAGAAAGGAGGTTAGTGAAATCTTATTGTTGTGTACCAACAACAACTGATGAGAAAATTATGTTTAACCTACATCTTCAGTAAGTTGCCAGTCAAGTCCCAGGGAGTCATTCTTTGTAAACCGGACGCAGATTCTGAATCTCCTGTGGCAATGCAAAGTGTGGGAAGGGAAAGGCAGCCACGGGAAGAACTCACAGGAGTGTCCCAACCATGACACATCACAGGCCAAGGAGGGTGCATGGACCAGCACAGGTGCAACCAACCACAGGCAGTCGGGAAAACGCCTGGCACGAAGCCACCAGGATGTCAGTCGATGTTGTGGGCCGCAGGGCAGTGCACGACCCTTCAGGGAACGCTGCTGCCTGAGGGGAACAGGCACGCCCCCAAATAGGCTGCTTTGGCATGAGGTCTCCCTGCCGCTGAAGGCAAGTCCGGTGCCCGCCCAATGACCTGGCTGCCTGTCTGTCTAAAAGCTGGACACAAACTCGCAAATGTGTCCCTGCCCCTCGATCAGGAAGGACAGACGTTGGTCACTGGGGACACTCCAGACCTGTATCAGTGGGAGAGGAGACAGACCAGGGAATCTTCCTCATACACAACTCCAACTGGCTACTTCTCCGTGTGTCTCATCCACTTTCCCGCCCTTGGCCGCCCAACACACTCAGGGTCCTTTCCTGTCTGGTCACTTCCGTACTCACTCACTGCCCTGTGCTCGGATGCGGGGGTGGGCCAGGTTCCCGCCATGCCGCAAGTGACTCCCGAGTGCACGTGTGTGTATGTGCGTGACGCAGTACTGTAAAATCCTGACTCTCCTCCTCGTCCTGAGCTGCCTTTCATCCGCCTAATTTCATAGGCCCTCAGCTGGAGAACCTAAGATGTTGAGATAAAACACTTTCTCCCTCCCCAACTTGGAGCATTTGGATATCCACTTGGAAAGGGAATAAATCTAGACTCAGACCCCACCCCGTGTGCACACACACATGCACAGAGCTTCAGGCATGTTACAGATCTAATATAAAGGTAAACTGTAAGCTTCTAGAACACAGCCTCTATGCTAATGCTAGATGACAACACAAGTACTGTGGGGCTGCATCACCTTTACGGACTCAGGCCACCCAAGATGCTGCTGGTAGAACAAAGAGACAGAGTGGGAAAAGAAAAGTGGGAGAAGAAAAATTAGCACTCTCCCCACAGAGTGGGAGAAGACATTTGCAAAACCTGTGCTTTAAAACGGCTCATATCTAGACTACATAAAGAAGTAGTCAAGGGAATATATCATGTAAGATGGCAGAACATCTGCAGGTGATTTCTTAAAAGAGGCTGCCCCCTATATGTAGAAGAATGAAACTCGACCATTCTCTTAACTGTACACAAAGATAAACTCAAAATGGATAAAAGACCTCAACGTGAGACAGGAATCCATCAGAATCCTAGAGGAGAACATAGACAGTAATCTCTTCGATATCAGCCACAGCAACTTCTTTCAAGATATGTCTCAAAAGGCAAAGGAACAAAAGCAAAAATGAACTTTTGGGACTTCATCAAGACCAAAAGTTTCTACACAGCAAAGGAAACAGTGAACAAAACAAAGAGGCAACCTACGGAATGGGAGAAAATATCTGCAAATGACAGTACAGACAAAAAGTTGATATCCAGGATCTATAATGAACTCCTCAAACTCAACACACAGAAAACAGACAATCATATAAAAAAAAATGGGCAGAAGACATGAACAGACACTTCTCCAATGAAGACATACAAATGGCTATCAGACACATGAAAAAATGTTCATCATCACTAGCCATCAGGGAGATTTAAATCAAAACCACATTGAGGTACCACCTTACACCAGTTAGAATGGCCAAAATCAACAAGACAGGAAACAAAGTGTGTTGGAGAGGATGTGGAGAAAGGGGAACCCTCTTCCACTGTTGGTGGGAATGCAAGTTGGTGCAGCCACTTTGGAGAACAGTGTGGAGATTCCTCAAGAAATTAAAAATAGAGCTTCCCTATGACCCTGCAATTGCACTACTGGGTATTGACCCCAAAGATACAGATGTCGTGAAAAGAAGGGCCATCTGTACCCCAATGTTCATAGCAGCAATGGCCACGGTCACCAAACTGTGGAAAGAACCAAGATGCCCTTCAACGGATGAATGCATAAGGAAGATGTGGTCCATATACACTATGGAGTATGATGCCTCCATCAGAAAGGACGAATACCCAACTTTTGTAGCAACATGGACGGGACTGGAAGAGATTATGCTGAGTGAAATAAGTCAAGCAGAGAGAGTCAGTTATCATATGGTTTCACTTATTTGTGGAGCATAACAAATAGCATGGAGGACAAGGGGAGATGGAGAGGAGAAGGGAGTTGGGGGAAATTGGAAGGGGAGGGGAACCATGAGAGACTATGGACTCTGAAAAACAATCTGAGGGTATTGAAGGGGTGGGGTGTGGGAGGTCGGGGTACCGGGTGGTGGGTATTAGAGAGGGCACGGATTGCATGGAGCACTGGGTATGGTGCAAAAACAATGAATACTGTTATGCTGAAAATAAATAAAAAATTAAAGAAAAAATAAAATAAAATTCAATTTCCTTAATAAATATAGTATCACGTTATAATGAGCCCAGTAAATATAGAATTATATTCTATATATAGGAAAAAAAAAAGAGGCTGTCCCTCCGGCTCCGGCTGATAATGGCAGGAAAAGGAACTCAGTGTGACTGACGTTGGGGGCCTTTATCTCGATGGCACAGTGGGGTGCCGCTAAATGCCGCCTGGGGCGGCCTGATGGGCCAGGCTAGCACCTGGCACTGGAGCCCGTGTGGAGCAGGGCAGGAGCTCCAGCCTCTGCATGCAGGAGTGCGACTGCCGCCAGACCCTGCTGGACATCAGAGCTCGACATGCAGAAACCCCCAGAGCACATCTGCAGACTGCCTGGACGCACACAGGAGGCAGGCCCAGCAGGAGCAGCTGCAAGGGTTCCAAACGAGGGGAAAGACAGAGGAGGAGGAGCAGAAAAGGCATCCAGTGACCTTGCAATGGGTGACAAGTGGTGGTGTAGCCACACGACAACAAGGGCGTGAACGAGCTAGCAGCATGTGGACACACTGAAGCTGACGCGCCACACAGTGAAGGCAGGGAACAACCCCCACAGGTGTGCGCTCCAGGTCCTGCAATGCTGGAAACCGCAAACTGATAGGCGAGAAACTACAATAGTGGCTACTCTTGGGGGCTGTGACTGGGGGATGCTGATAAAGTTCTAGCTCATGGGAATGCCTGGACACTTCAGGCAGTAAAGTGTCCACCTTCGGCCCAGGTCATGGTCCCAGGGTCCTGGGATCAAGCCTCGCATCAGGCTCTCTGCTCAGTAGGGAGCCTGCTTCTCCTTCTCCCACTCCCCCACCTGCAAGTACTCTCTGTCCAAAAAAAAAATGTATATATATATATATATATTTATATATTTATTTATTTATTTAAGTTCTAGCCTGTGGTTCACATGGTGCTTCCATGGCTCTGTTGGCTTTGTCAGAACTCCTGGATGTGTGAATTCTTCCACAGGTGCCTTTCACCGGAACATCTACTTGAGACTAGAGAGAAATAAAAATGTGAAGACAGAAAAAGCTGCATCTCTTCCAAACAGACTAGGAAGGCTCTCCTGACACGCTGTGCAGACTGTGGAGCTGGGACGCCCCATCTCTCTCTCGGGCAGCGAAGGAAATGCTGGGAATCGTGTGGAACTATGTGGGATTTGAAATCACGCCTTGACAATAAAAGCCCTTCAGATGACGCCTGTATTTACAACAGAAAGGAAAGAAACACAGAAACAGGGGAAACTAAAATGATCTGGGCCCACTACTTCTGTATCTGTTGTGGGAAGGAGGAGCAGCCGCAGGGAAGGGTCTGTCTCCTGTAGCATCGGGAGCTGGCCCCAGGGGCAGAGCCAGAGAAGGCAAGAAGCCTTCCCGGGGTGGATTAAAGATACATCACGGAGTCAAAGCGTACTCAGACCCGGGAGCGGCGCTTGGAAGCCGGGAAAAAAGCAGCCCGTGAAGGCCTCTGTAATCCTGGTGGATCCTGCCAGCCGTAAGAGCGTCTGCGTTTCCGAACGTGTCCTGCGAAACCTCACCGCCAAGCCTCTCCGGCCCCATAAACAGTAATTTTACCTTCTGATTTGTTTTTCTCTTTAATCATCCACTCGAATGCTCTGCTGCATTTTCTATCTGTTTTCGGAGAGTCTAAGTCTATATTCATTAGCTTCATAAACGCCTTCCCTGCGCGCGGCCGCAGAACTGCGCCCCGCTGCGAATAGTTCCCTCTTCTCGGCGCGCCTCGCCTCTGCTCCTCCACGACCTCCCCCGCTCGTCAGCCTGATGGAATCGCTCCTGCTCCGCATGTCTGGGAGGGAGCATGGACCCAGCCACGGCAATTACAGCTCCGAGAAAGGCTGGCAGTGGAATACTGCCCCGAGACGGGGGACCCTGAATTTCTGCCCGAGACCCTCCCCGTCCCACAGCTGCTGGGAGGGTCACAGGACCCCCGTGTGCACGGGATGAGAACATGCCCTTCCAACGGACCACTGCGACATAAGGACTACTTGAGGCCGAAGAGAAAGGAGAAGCAGTAAATGTTGTCAGAGCTGCCCCTCCCCCACTGGGAAGGACGGAAGTCAATCACCAGGGACAGCCTAGGCCCTCATTAGCCGGAATCCGCAACATAACGTGGCTCAGCCCAGCCTGCCCCACCGGCGCTCCTGTGTGCCTTTGCCTTCCCACAGGTGCCCCGAGCAGCTCCGGGTCCTCTGCTTTGTCTGATGTCTTCCGCACGAACTCAGTGTGGTTCGCCAAGACGTGCTCCGAGGCGGCTCCCCACCCGCCGTCGGCAGCCTCACGTCCGCAGCCCCCGTGTGTGTGACGCGCGTGTTGATGAGCTCCTGTGGGTTGGCTCACCGACCTGCAGTTTGTCTGTCTGTCCCTCCCAGACAGCGTGCGGACGGCAGAAGGATGTTCTCCCTGCTCCACGAGTCCTCGCCCCTGGGCTGGGAACGGGAGGCACAAAGCCGGGTGTGTGCGCTGCTCTGCCACGACGCTCCCGGGGACCCCTCACAGGGTGTGCGCAGAGCGGCAGCTGGGACAGCGTGCGAGAGGAGACACAGGCACCCCAGGTGCGCGCGAGGCCGGCCCCCACGGCGGAGTGGGTGAGCAGCCACGCCGGCAGCCTGTGGCTGCCAGGCCGGGAGTCACTGTCCTGCTGCAGGTGCTGTCGCAAACTCATGATACCAGGGACCTCCAGTCTGGGGACTCTACTGAAATCACCTGCACACTTCTTCCAAAATTTCCCAGTCAGAGGCATTAGCTATATATATGCGGGGACGTCCACGTCCCCCGTAAATTCACGTTAAATCTTGACCCAGGTGGTGGGGTCAGGAGGAGAGGGTTTGCAGTGAGGAGATCGTGAGCGTGGGGCCCCCACAGTGGGTTAGTGTCCTTCTGGAAGAGACACCAGGGAGTCCCCAGTCCCTTCTCCACCTGAGGACAGAGCCGGGAGATGCCATCCGTGGCTCAGGAAGGGGTCCTCGGCCGACCCCAAATCTGCCAGCATCTTGAGCCCAGACTCCAGGCTCCACAGGCGCAAGACACAAGTGTCTATGCTGCTTGAGCCCCTGGTCCCTGCGGCTCTGCCGTGGCAGGTGGATGGTGCGCGGAGACCCCGCAGGTAACCCTGCCATGACTTCGGGGACAGAAATCACAAAGCAAGAAGCAGTTTGCTGACGACATTGCGTTAGAAGAGTTCCAACGGTAAAGCCGGAAGTTAGAAAGGGGAAGTCGGGGGTTGGGGAGAACGCTGTCCTTACCGCTGGCCAGAGACGCCCTGCTGCGGGGCTGCTCTCACATGCCGCATAGGCTTCCCAGCATTTCCAATACCTTCGCTGAGGTTTTCATTGCATTCTTAGAGCAACTCGTGCAGAGAATAGGAGAGATTACTTTTCCCAGCCCCCAAAGTGGTGAGAGCTCCCATCTCATGGGGCGGGAGGTGAACAAAGTCATCAGCAACCTCGCCTGCACCCCACACTCCAGGGCGTGTCCCCACGAGCTCAAGAAACGGCCCTTACTTCTTGTGAATCTCCACTTTCCTGAGAAAACTTCTAGGGGCAGGGAGGAACCATCTGGAGGGGTGGCTGGCCTGAGAACCCCCCAGTGGCCTCCTGGGTTGGCTCCTTTCTCAGAGGAAGGTGTGGTGGTCCGCACATCACAGCTCCCTGTCTGTGAATCCCCCACAACCTGCCCCCGGCCTAGAAGCTGCCCAACCCCCAATGGACAGACGCACATGTTCCTGAGCCCCCGACGGTCTGGAAAAAGCAATTCCACGGCCGGTGAAGGACCGATGCGCACCGCGACGAACATGGCTGCGCGGCAGCTCGGAGGAAACGGCGCATCCCCATCTCTGCCTGTCGGTTCCCGGTGGCACAAATGTCACACCAGATCGTCTCACACAACTTCCCGCAGAACAGCGCTTGCCCCGAACAACGCAGAGACCCTCCACTGAGGTCAGCAGAGAGCCCAGCCCCCCTTCAGGCTCTCTCCAGATTCACATCCCGCTCGGCTGGCTTCGGGGCACTCTGGAGGGCAAGCACTGCTGAGTACCCCGCCAACACGGTTGTCATTAGATTTTAAAATGGAAGGCATCCACAGCTCAGAACCCGTGACATATTTATTGTACTTTTTCCATAAAAGAAAGAAAAATTTATATAACCTTTAAACTTACTGCTGAACCACCTTATAATTCTTAATTCATTATCCAGTTATTATAAAAATCTCCATAGCAACCCCCTGAACTTCAGAGATCTTGGATCCTTAAACTAAAAGAAAAAAAAGCAAAACTATTAGTCCAAGTTTTTGAAGCCCTTCAGTGTGGGGGACTGTTGTCTGAATTGTGAGGCCGCGGCCAACAAATTGTCTGCACAGGCAGGAAGTGGAAATGCACTCATCCCCTAGGCAATGGCAAATTACTTGGAGATATATTTTTCAGATCTTTTTTCTAAAACAAATGAAAATAAGCTAATTATTTACAAATTCTTCTATATGAAATTTATGTAGGATGCGTACTAATTATAAGGTTAGTAGCTGTTCATTTTGAAAAGTTTGGGTCCCAGTTAAAATTAGCCCTCATCACAGCTAACCGCCCGCTCCTTGTCCTCCTGGTCTCCAGCAGCCATCCCACCGTGTCTAGATTCAAGCTTCCCAGCACGCCCCATGGCGGCCGCCTCTCTGGAGACGGCCACACATCCCCACCACCTCCATCCTGAGCCCCCAGCAAGATCTTCCACTGCTCAGGAGAGGGTCAGATGCAATCGAGGAACGTCTCCGTCATACTTATCCATGAAAAAGTAGAGTATTTATAAAGAAGAAGGAACGTTTCTAATCCTTGATGGAACACTGTGTCAGAGACCGCGAGTCTGGGGTAGGGAAGCGGACCCCCAGGGAACACTGAGAAGGACTCTGGAGGCCAGTACCCACCCATGGAGGGGACAGCAGGAGACAGGAAGACAGAGCTGGAAGCTCCCAGGCAGGGGAGTGGGTGGGATCTGTGGGGCGTCCCTGCCGGGGCCTCCAGGATCTGTTGCCTGCAGCAGGTGCTGGGGCAGAGGGAAAGCCCGGTGGCCAGTGTGGGCTGTGGGTCTGGGGTGGGTGATGAAGCCTCACAAGGAAATTGCCATCTGTTCATGTGAGAGCAAAAGCTGTAGCCTGAAACATTCCAAGTTCGTTAGTAGGAAACAGCGTAAGTAACAAGGGGCTAAGGTCATCAGGAAGTTGGAAATGAACTAATCAATACATAAAATAAGGAGATGAAGCATCACTGAGAACCTAAAACAGCTTTAGAACCAGGCTGCTCCCCAGACCGTGAAATGTGGCCTGGTAGCAGTGACACCCAGTGAAGATGACCTTGAGAAAGTTCCTCAAAAGCAGTCTGCTGAGTTTGGGGGACGCCCAGGCTGGGTCAGGGGATGAAGCTGCCTGCTGGTGGGGTACTCGGCACTCGCAAGGTGCGTCTGCCAGCCACGGCACGCAGGCCGTCAGTGCTGCTCACATGGGGAGGGGCCCAGCGTGGCCCACCCCCAGGCCTGCCCAGACTCTGTGGGAGCCCCAGGGAGAGCAGACCCAGCATCTCCCACCCTAAGCCGTGGTGAGAAGTGAGGTCCTGCAAGGAGACAGCCAGATGCACGGCAGGAGGACCACGGGGCCTGGATAGTTCCCAGCGCGGGTCCACTCTGCACCCCGCTCCAAAGCACACCCAGAATCAGCAAGCAGACACGGGGTACCACTCTGGGTCTCTCCCAGGTGACAGGTGACCGACAGAGATCCCGAGAAAGCCCCCGGGAGCTAGACTTGCCCAAGTTATGTATGACCCCGCTGGGAGATGCTGTTGGGAATGACACGCAGGAGATTGAATCCTGAACTGTTTTCATGAACACTCATGATGATTAAGGGACTGGAAACTGTCCCTTCTGAATGTGTGACACAAGACAGTGATGCCCTCGTGAGGGTCGAGTTATAAACTTTACTGTAAAAATGCATTATTGACATTTTTCATCTTCTAGTGGAAAATCCTTTGCTGGGGAGGCTCCTATGGCAGAAAGAGCACTTGGCGGAGAGCAGACGCCAGCTCGCACTACAGAGAGATGTGACCCAGCACTTGAAGTACTAGAGGCACTCAAACATGGGATACTGGGAGAGTGTTTTTATTAAGCCAGACAGAACTTTCAGAATTAGCCACTGTGATAATTTAGAGGTTTCTACTCTTGTGTAGGTTAACTCGTAGAGCAAAAATCTCTACGTTACTATTAAATTTCAACAACCAATTTTATTTAACCCAATATGTCCAAAACATGTTATTTCAATGTGCAATCAATGTAAAAATTGTGGGCTGGCTAGTTCTGGACGATGCCTGGAGGTCACTGGACCCACACCGTGTCAGGACAGTCACAAAGGCCTGGGGCCTCCCCAGTAATACGATCGTTGAGGTCTCGCTCAGGTCTGTGGTTTGGTGGGTGAGATGGACTGAAATGTGTCCCCCAAATCCCTATGCCAAGGCCCTAACCCCTGTGAGTGTGTTTGGAGACAGGACCATTAGGGGGCTGATCAGGGTTAAAGGAGGTATTTAGGGCAAGACCCCTATGTGACAGGACCAGTGTCCCCACAGGAGGAGACACGCACCTGAGGCTGGACATGGGAGGCCACAGCAGGAGGGCGGCATCGCCTGGATGAGGAGGGAGGCTTCAGGATCAACCGAGCCTGTGACACCTCAATCCCGGACATGCAAGGTGTGAGAGAGGTGCCTATGTGTGTGCATATGTGTGTACACGTGTGTGCACGCGTGCATGTGTGTGTGTTCATGTGCACACACCTGCATGTATGTGAGCGGGCGTGCAAACGTCTGTGTACGTGTGTGCATGTGTGTGCGTGTGTGTGCATGCACAGTGCATGTATGAGAGCACACACAAGTGTGCATGTGCATGTGTGAGTGCGCACATTTGTGTGTGCACACAAGTGTGTGTGTGTGCATGTGCGTGTGTCTGAGAGCTGCCTCCTCCGCGGTAAGGTGCGGCTTTCTCCAATAGGAGCTTGGCGTCTAACAGATCGCATGAGCACGCCGGCCCCAGGCCTCCCCGTGCCTCCTCTGCGTGCCGGTGCCCTGCAAGAAGGGCCACGAGCACAGCCGTTGCCGTCACCCCCAGAAAGGCTCATTCCTGAAACGTCCTCACACTCGCTGCTAGCACCGCCCGCTTCTTAGGGAATGGCCACGGGAAACAAAATCCTTCCATGATCCGGAGTGAGGAATGGTCTCCACATCTCATAAAAACCACTTCAAACCCTACCGACTCCCAGAAAGATTGTCACGTGGGACAAGATGTCCACAGCTGTTAAGATTGTTCAAGTCTCCCTCCTCATGGAACTGGGTTCCGGGGCAGGTTTTCAGTTCTTACCATTGGCTTCGGTGCTAACGGCTTTGTTTAGATGCCCCCAAAAGATAATGACTTACATCTACTCATTCAAACACAAAACAAAACAAAAACCCACTCCTCTCCAAGAAGTGCCCACACTCAGGTTGCTTTCCAGCTCTGCTGAGGTATGTTTGGAAAAAAAACAAAATCGCATATATTTACAGTGTACAGGACGCCTTAGTATGCGTGTAACTGTGAGGTGACCGCCACAGTCAGGTTAATGAGCCCATCCAGCACCCTCCGGGCTATCTCTTAGTCATGGTGGCTGCACGGGACGTCTCCTCGCTTGACAATGTGCAACTGAGCACCACAGCCGACCACAAGCCCACGCTGTGCGTTCCGTCCCCAGACTTCAGTCCTGTCCTCCCGAGGGCTGCAGCCTGTGGCCAGCACCTCCCAGCTCGCTCTCCCACTCCAGCGCCTGGAAACGCCCACCCACGCTCTGCTTCTGTGAGTCCAGCCTCTACGTTCCGTGTGTAAGTGAGATCACACAGCTTTCGTCTTTCTCTGATCTCCCATACTGTGACCCTCAGGGTCCCTCCACACTGTCTCAAATGGCAGCATTTTCTTCTTGCATATGACTGAGTAATATTCCATTGTGTGCCAAGACCACATGCTTATAAGACCAAGAGTAGGAATAAAACTCTAAAGACAATTCAAGGAAACTACATACGTGAAGGTGCTAAAAACCACTGGGAAAGGAGTTCTTTCCATGGCTGCACTAGGAGCAACGAATGGTCTCCAGCAAATTAAAGTTAAGGGTTATAGGATAATTGTACCAGAAGGTTCTTTGGTCCAAAAAGTCATAGTCAAACTGCAATCTAACTGAGGTCTTTCCTTTTATTTGATTAAAATCCTACCTTGGATTATTCTCCAGTACTTTGTTCACTGTGATACGGTTGATATTTACATGCATTTCTGGCCTGGCCTTTGTGATGCTGGCATAGGATGACCTACAGACCATATGATCAGGTTATCAGAGTGACTGGGTCCAGGCCCTTCTTAGTCCCAAATCAGCTTTCTAATTTGGGAGGAAGAGTCACAATCATTTTTTAAATTTTTTATAAAGTTGGTACTTCATTTTTCTAGAAAATGAATATCCATTAGGCGTCATCCTACGTCCCTTTTACAAGAAAAAATAAAACAATTTTTTGTTTATATATGAACACATATTTCTCAGGATGATTTCTCCCACCAATAACACAAAGCTGATGTCGTAATCATCCTAGCTCAGCTTCCTGGTTTTACAGAAAGATGAATTTTTTAATAATCTTCTAAGCACAGTATTATATAGAGCTATATGAGTATAAGTTACCATAAAGAAACGTGTTCTCAAAAAACTCAGTACTTATTGCTGAAACCTGGAGGTGTTTAATTGTTTGGATGGCAATTAACCTACTTTTACTTCTTTCTGAACCACCAGGAATGTCAAGGAACTTAATATTACAGGAACCTGATGATACAGTTAGGTTCAGCTATCCACCAAGGGCTCCAATACTGGAAGGAGTTCTAGTATTGGGTACAGGCTACAAAGTAAGCTGATTATCTCAGAGATTATGCAATAAAAAGTAACAAGAAGAATATGAACATCTATGAAATTTAAGTCAATTGTCCAAAGCCCTGACTTCTATTTCTACAGTGTGTCTCTTTTAGATACTACAGTAGCTTTCTACTCTAAGGCAAATTGCTTGTTGCAATAAACACATATAATCAAAAGCTGTCGTTCACTCTAAGAGATGCTGCACTACCCTCCCCACATCCTCTGGGAAGAGCCATTCTATTCTTGTTTTAGTCTATGTTGACAGTTAAATGCAACCAATATTCTTTAATTGTTGGCCAAGCTTAGATACAACTGATACTTTCAAATCCACAACAATCTGGTTTCTGAACAAACATGCAAACATTCTACATAAAATATTCATCAATCAAAACCAGGAGGTTATTAAAGGAACATCATAATCACGTAGGGTATATCCGAGAAGGAGAAGACTGGCATGGCATTAAAAAGCAAACAGCATAATTGATAAATCAAGGGGCTAAAACATGCTTATTATAATAGATGCTCCCCCAAGAAGCATAAAATTCAAAATTTTCCTTTTTTTAAGGATTTCATTTACTTATTGGAAAGTGAAAGAGAAAGCGAGTGCATGAGCAGGGGGAGCAGCAGAGGGAGAGGGAGTAGCAGACTCAGCAGGGAACCTAACACAGGGCTCCATCCCAGGACCCTGAGATCACGACCTGAACGAAAGGCAGACGCTTTACCCACTGAGCCACCCAGGCGCCCCTCAAACATAGTCCTGAAAACCTTTCACAACTAGAAATCAGAAGAAATGTCTTTGACATACGGACATCTGACCGGAACCCCCCATCAAGTATTCCATCAGTCCTTTTGTGGAAACTACTCACTTCCCTAGCACACACCACCCCTCACTTGTAGCAGCAGCCGCTGAGGGACCTCTGAGATCCATGGGTAGCACTCAAGAGAGCCTAACTTTCCCTTCAAAGGTTGGATTCTTGCTTTTATTCTTCTACCATACTAACGTATTTTGTATTTCTCACATAATTAAAGAGACATAAATTGCCTTGAAAGGAAAGAAATCTGTGTACATCCTTTTCAGGAAAATCACGTGTCCGTGGAAAACATGGGGAGCACAGGTCCCACGGAGCTCTGAGTAGGCCAGGGTCCCGAGCGCCCTGGGCGCAGCTGGACTCACAACCCACCAAGAGTGCCTGCGGGCGACACTCTGCAGGGAGCTCCTCCGAGGGGCGCACGGACCCGGCCACAGCCAGTGGAGGTCCATCTCCAGGCTCCGCGGGCCTGGGGTGCTGTCCCTCCCTGCTCTCCCCCAGGGTGGCTGCAGTGATGTCCCCAGCCTATCACCGGGCACCAGCTCAGAGAAGATTCCTGCCTCTTGGTTGCCATGGTAACGGCGATGTTGGGGCAGGTGTGGCCAGGCAGGACTGCAGAGCTCCCAGTGAAAACCTCTTAGGGATGGTCCCTTCCGACCTCAGGGCCAGCAGTGGCTGCTCTTCAGGGAATCCCAGCACCTTTTTTATTCTGGGGGCACCAGGAATCATGGACTTGACCCCTACACCCCATGTGGGCCTGGCTTGTCTCAAGCCAGCACAGCATTTTGTCTTGCGAGGTCACTTCATGTCTTCCACTCTGTTTCACTTTGAATGTGAACGCCTCTCTCTGGGGTGTCCCTTAGTACTTTTTGAATAAGGAATGATTAAAACATAAGTAATACAGTAAAGCCACATACATACAGAAACAAAGCAGAACATGAAAATTCCCATCACTTGAAAACCTACTTCAGCAAATAACTCTTTTTAAATCAAGGGAGAGATGGGTACCCTTGTCGACTAGGAATACTCACCACAGGTAATTCACTAGCTTCACCGGGTGCAGGCCTGCTCCCCGTGAGCCTCCCGGCATCCGTACGAAGACGTCCATGCACGGGAAACGCGGAGGACTGCTTAGCTACAGTTCTAATGAGCAGCTACAAGATGGACATTCTTCCCTCATTCTACAAGTGGGGGCATCTGAGGGTCTGGGAGCTTCTGGCCTGTTGACTTCAGGGTCAGTGCTTTTAACCATAAATGTAGACTGTGCTGGTGAAGTGTGTTTGTCCATCACAAGAGGTGCTTCCTGCCTAGAAAACTGGCAGGACATCTGTCCTCACATAAAAAAAAAGTATACACATGCACACAGGACACACAAAGCACATCCAAATATGCCCAAACCCACACCTGACCAGCTCCTCACTCCAGACACAACTGTTGTGCGGATTTGGGGAAACAAAGAAAGATGAAATCAACTACACCACTGTGAGTCCCCCAGGAGCACAGATGATGTCGCCGCTGCGAGTCAGGGCCACTGAGGAAGTGGCCCTCAGCAGTGAAAATGTCAACAGGATGGCTCCATGCAGTATTTCAGGAAATTTCACAGAATTATAGTTGCAAATGTTAGTGATGGTTCCTGCGTTCTAAAAAAGCATAAAATTGTCTTTAATTTTTAATCACTTTTCCTTTCTAAGACCATCCTAGATGCCTGACTCCAATTTTCATGGCCACACACCAAGACAAGATGGGTCAGTAGATGGACTTCTGAGTTTGCTCAGATCACTGGTTCAAGAAATATGTCTGTGGCCCTTGCCAAAGCATTTCGACTGCACAGCCTTGCTCCCCTGCACACGGCCCAGCCCAACCTGTGGTATGTACGGTATTTCTGTCCAAGCACGGCTTGCATTCAGGACTTATTTCTAACACTGACTGTCCAGAAAGTACTAAAGGCTGTTTCCCCCAACTCTTTCCAACAATGAGCTCTTAACTCAGCCTTTATCAGACTATGATGCGGGCGTGTGGAGTGTCTGGGACTCTGGCAAACGTCACGAAATCCTAGTGTTCCAAGATCTTGAACACAGGCTCCGTGTGTAAAGTCAAAGGGCCCAATACTCCGACTGAGGCCGCTCCTTTCAACACAGGCAAAGATATCAAAATAAAGAAACTGGTTTTTAAACAGAAGGATAAGGATATATCAAAATATGTTGTATGATTTATTCATCATTGAAAGAGTCAAAAAGAGATTCATATCTATTGACTATCAACTCAGACAGACTCTGGATGGAGCCCTGAACGACGGTCCACACCCCCCTCGCCTGAAAGGGCTGGGTTCATCTATGTCTCTCGCTCACACAGCTCCTGAGCTGGCCTCTTCAGACCAGGTCTGCAGGAGGCTTCCACATTTTTCTGGAAGCTGCGTTTTCAGAGGTTCACAGCAAATCAGCCCGACTCTATCCTCATAACCCCCCACTCGACTGCTGGATTCCTGCCCAAAGAAGGGAAACACAAGGGCCCCAGGGCCTCTCACCTTGTCCTGTGTCTTCCCCAGGCAGCTGGACACAGAGGAGGGGCAGCCTCTGCCTCTGGCAGAGTGGCCAGACCTGGCCCTGGACAGGCTCTCCCCAGAGCAGGGAGCTGTGCCTTCACAAAAACCCCACAGATGCTTGCACACCCATGAGAAAGACAGTCACACGCGGGGTCCACTGAGACGGGGCTCCTCTTTGGCTCTGGCACCCACAGTGACTTCCATCCAGGGTGTCCCATCAGCCACTTCCTGGGATGTCTACCCCACCTCCCAGGACCCTGGGGGATCCCGGGGATGTCATGCAGACCCTAAAGGATGGCTAACAGCCAGAGTGTCCAGGGAAAGGGCATAGCCCCAGCCAGGTCGGGGCTCAGGTCTAGGGTAGACACACAGCCTGTCTCCTGGCCTGGGGCTCTGTTTTCCAGATACTCTCACCTCCTAACCTCTCATGCCCCTTGTGGCCTCCGTCCGAGAGACACGGAACCCTATTTCCAGAGGTGCTCTGGAGCCCCTCGCTGTCTACAGGGCGAGGTCAGGTCTGGCCCAGCCCCTCCCTGTCTACAGGGAGAGGTCAGGTCTGCCCCCAGCCAATGTGGCCATCCTCTTTTCCTGCGCGTGTGCTACTCATGAGGCCAAACATAAATAGACATTCCACATGGAGAAACTTCCAAAGAACTCTGTATTTTAAAAATCAGTATGTTGTTGAGACTGAGAAAATTCAGAGCCCCACCAGTCCCAGTGGGCCACATGTCCACCCAAGACGCAGAATCCATGGCACCAGTGGGGCCAAAAATTCACCAAGTCCTATCAAGTAACAGCACAACAGTCAATTTTCCTGTTTTCTTGTTTATCGTAAGATGTGGAAAATAAAACCCAGACTTCGGGAGCCGGAAGTGTCCATGGAGTGAGCGCACTATTTGGTGAGGACGCAGCGGGAAGCAGGAAGCCCAGCACACTCGTCCTGTCTCGCCTGCGCCACCGCTGCCCGTCCGTCCATCCGGGCTGCGCAGCCCACACACAGGGCTCCCACCTCCACTGCTCTGCAGAGGTACCAACACATGCTGCTTTGGGAAGTGAGGCAAAAAGGTAGAACCTTGCAAGTCTAAAATGTGCAAATAAATCAAAGTGCATGCCTGATACAATAGCCACTCCTTATGATTTTTATCTGATAAAGCATGAAAACATAATGCACCTTATTTTCACACTAGACTTGACTGAGACCAGACAGCAAGAGGAAATACCCCGACTTTCCAGAGCTCGGTTGGCTTTGTCTGCGAGTGACTGGAAACAAGTGGTTACACCGAAGTCAAAAACAACCCAGGGCTCCTTACCACTGCACCTGGCTCACCATCCGGAGCAGCTACGACTGGCTAGAAAACAGTATGATTCCATTATAGGAGATCTACTTCAGGTCATGGGAGAAACTCATTTTTCCATGACAAAAGGTCTGCAGGCTTGCAGCCCTAAGCAGGCAAGTACACTCGTAGATCGCAAACTGCGGTGGTGGTCATGGTGGACGCTTCGGGGAGGTGAGAGCAGGAGCCAGGTGGTACCACGGAGAGCCCACGTCCATCCTGGGAGACGGCATGCCAGAGGTGACAGGAAACGGGAGTCTAGGCCAGAAGCCGGGATCGCGGACAGGAACCGTGATGGGATATGGCCCTCCGCAGGCCTGCCAGAGCGCGAGTCTACAAGCCAGGGCTCCCGCTCACCCTTCCCAGGGGCTGCCTCCCTGTGGCCAGACACAAGGTGCCTGGAAGAGGACGTCACACGGAGCAGAACCCGTGAGAGCACAGCACGTTTCTGACAGTGGTGAAGCTCGCACGCTCACTTGTGGTTCCAACACAGAGGCGCTGAAATGTCAGGTGAGCGAGGCGTGGCTTCCTGCGGCGACAGAGCCAGAGGACAGGGTCAGAGGCTCCCGACAAACTACAGACGATGATCAGGGAGCCACGGGAAATGCATCCATACTCGCAGAGTACATGTGCCGTATGTTACAGGCTGACCTCCAGAGACCTGCCGGGGGCGGACAGACGCCAGGGGGTCTCCCACCTGGCTGTCTCGAGCCCAGCATCCTCGGATGTCATGGGGACCCAGGAGCTGCACAGTGTGGGCCCCGAGAACAGCTGCCGACACACAGAGCCCCGACAGTGAGACTGCAGACCCCCGCTCCCGGCTCTTAACCAGCCAGAGAGAGGAGCGCCAACCCCGTTACACGTCCTCCTCCCTCCAAAGAGGAAAACACAAGACAAGAGAAGCAGCACCTTGACTTGCTCTAAGGAGCTACTCAAGAACACACAGTTGCTCCTTACATGTTCTTTGTTTTGGAGGAAGGAAGTTTCTTACAAAAAATGATTTTAAGCAAGTGGGAGAGAACAGAGCCAGGCTCCAGAGGGAAGGTGATGACAACGCTTAACACCGAGTACTGAATGACACTGACAAAGTCTCACAGAAAAACACATTTTAGGTTGTATTCCAAAAGGGGAGACACTGAGAGAGACAGAGACGGAGAGATGGAGGGGCGAGGCGAGGCGGGAAAGAGAACGAATACAGCGCTTTGCTACCGTCGCTTTTCATTAGGGAACAAACGAAAGGTAGCTCACAAATTGTCTGAAAGCCTCACTCAGGTTTGTGATGGTCACTCCTCCGGGTCTCAGCCCAAACACATGACTCCCTGACGTTTGCCTCCAAGTCACCAAAGGTCCCAGGCACTGCCAGGTCAGCCTCTGGGAAGATGGTGAGGACGCATGCGCAGGCTCTGCCCACTAAGCCCCCGTCCTGCTCTGGCCAGAGGATGCTTTACTATTAAGTCTCAGGTGTCCCTTCAGTAGATTCGAACACTGTCCCTCACCCCACGGGGGCTGACATCAAACACTCGGGTAGCACCTGGGAGATTTATACTAATAAGAAGCATTGTTTGCTTACTGTTTCCTTATGCTCTTCAGTACAAAAGATACTCTGAATCGAACTGCCGTGAAAGTAGATGAATGGGGATGCCACTTGGTCGATAGTTCCTAAAACCATCAAAAGCCTGCAACCAGAGATTCCAAGGCAATTATCTTTTTCCTATTGGCCAGTTTACACAGAAAAGATTCAAATCCACCTGAATCACCCCCTCCATGTGTGTGTAAGCCCCCCTCCTGGTAACGCTCTGTCCCTGAACCTCGTCAAATGCCCCAGAGTACCATGTCCTTGACACGTAGTGTCCCACGTGTCCCCGGGGCTCCTCCAATTCGATGCAGAGCCTGACAGATCTTTGTAATCAAAAGTGAGGAAATGGCTGGTCAGGGGAAACAGAGAAATTCTGCTTTCAAGATTGAATTAAACTTAAAAAAAAAGTTTCTCAACAACAGGGGCAGGAGGGGGCTCCCACATCCTTTACCCACTAAACACGCCTCCCCTGAGGGCGAGCACTTTGGCTGGAGGTAGAACGCAGCCATGCATCTGAGGGGGGCCCACGAATCAGGGAAACAAACATGAACGCTTTTTCCAGTAACAAACATTTACTGTGACAAAACTATTTACGATAAGGAGAAAAAACATTTTTCCTAATGCAATTTAAACACACAATCCACTGTGGGAGAGGGGGTGTGATCTTTCCGTACGGTCCATCCCCGCTGGGCGTGGCTGAAGCAACATGTCCCCAGCGGCCGTCTTGGTCGTCTTCCCAGCAGCTCACTGGTGAGCACCAGTCCACTCAGGGAAACAATCGGAAACCAACACGTCACCCGCCACCCCAGGGCTTTTGCTGTCCTGACCCCAGATTCCCAGCCTGGGAGCAGAGGCCAGAATGCGCTGCCTTGTTGCCAGAATTTCCTCCCTTTCTGGAGAGAAGCTGGTCTGCACCCATGTGCATGAGAGGGCACGGAGCTGGGTTTTGGGGTGCTCAGGGAGGCTAACTCAGTTGTGAAGCAAATGATTCTCCCCACCCCACGCGCAGCCTAGTCAGTAGGAAGAGCTGCACATTTTGCTGACACTCAGCGCTCTTACAGCATGGAAGGGACAAGACGGGCTCACCTGCTGTCTCGCTGCATTCTTCCGTCCGAGAACTGCAAATCCCGTGCAGAGGCCTCCATCCCAGCATCTCCGTGCACGAGGGACCATCAGCGGGGGCACTGATGGGGAGACGGGCCACCATGTGTCTGACCCAAAGCTTAGCCTGTGGCCCTGTGGTTGGTGTCATGTTGAAAAAGGAGCATTCTGCCCCCTGGGAGGTCAGGCTGGTTTGTAACAAATCTAGGCGATCCACCAACACAGGACGACCGTTAACAGATTCTGGAGGGAAGCTATCATGCTCCTGGCCAGAGGCATGGTGGCTGCCAATGCACGGGGTCTGTACTTCCCGTGTCCCTGTCAGACTCCCCCAGGTCTGGGCAGACTGACCTGACAAGTGTCCCCACAGAGAGCTCTGCACCCCACGGGCGGTGGCCAAGCCCGCCCCTGGCAGACCCATCCCCACCCTCCTTGGGGACCGGCACTCATACGGTGCCAATTTTGCCTGAGCTGGCCACAAAGTCTCTGACTTGTGAGGACGTTTTGAATTTCTAAGCCTGCTGCGATTCAGCAGGCAAGTTCCTGCGGTTGTTAGATCTAACTCGACGGGGGCCTTTGCAGCAGGCTCACTGCACAGCGCGGCTCGAGAACACGGACCCTCCCCTTCTCATCTCCACGATCTCACATGGAGCTCTTCCGACACAGCTATTCCCGGTCCCGGGGAGAGGGGAGTGGAGCCTTCCTGGAGACGCTGTGGGAGCTGGACCAGGACCAGCACCAACCTCTCGTAGCACAGAGCACTGGCTTCCAGTGTGTTTGGTTCCAGTCTCGGGGCCAAGTGCTCTGTGAAGTAGAAGCAGGTTCGGTCTGGGCTCCTGCGGACTGCGCTGACACAGCGAGGCTGCCTTTCAACCTCAAAGCAGAGCCTCTATGAGGGGGTGGAGAAGCTGGCCCAGCCTGGGGAAATGGAGTTTGGAGGGGCGTCACTCACGGAAGTCAGCAGTGGCTGTGACGGCGAGCCGTGCACCCAACAAGTCCGCACCACGGCCCAGGGATGTCAGGCCCCCGCAAGGCCCCAAGCCCCGGCCCTTCCCATCTGACGTGCTCAAGATGAAGAGCACAGTGGGGCCGTGATGAGCAAAGGATTACCCGTGATTCAGGAACTGATGATACAGAAGCTCAGGAATGGTCTAGACATCGTGGAATTAAAGCAGCACGCTCAGCACACACATACTGTAGGCACTCAGCAATTGTTCCGCACACTCAGCACACACTCGGCACACACAGCACACACTCAGCAGGCACTAAGCACGCTCTTGGCACACACTCACCATGCACTTGGTGCATGGCACACTCAGCACACACAGTGCACACAGCGCACACTTAGCACACACTCAGCAGGCACTTGGTACACACCCAGCACACTTAGCACACACTCAGCACACGGTCAGCAGGCACCACCCCAGGGCTGCATAGGGGATAAGTGAAGATCCCTGCCAGGGAGACCCTCATACTATTAGAATAGTTTGCAGATGAATGAAGAACTTTCATGATTTCAGCAACTGTGGCTTCAAGTAAAACTCTCCACAAGAGATTGCAAACCCAAAGGCTCAGCCCTTTTCTGGAAATGGAAGGTCTCTGCAGGAGGACGTGCCGCTTTAAGCCACCTAGGTGTACAAAATAATATAGACCAAACCCATTTTTAATTTGCCAACCAGCCCCTACGTGGGAAGGATCCCATTTTTTTTAATGGAATCAGTCACAAAGTGTTGGGAAAACAGCCGGCTGCACACTCGTCTCTGACACAGGCTCTATTAGGTACAGTTGCCTGCTGGGTTCTTGCAGAGGGGCTCATGGTCTCAGATAGATGCCTGTATTCATGAGTATTTAACACTCAGTCTACGTAACACAAATCTAGACACCTAAGTCATGAAATAAAACTCACTGGAGACGTCAGTGTCATCTGAAGGAAATGAACGGCTCTGGAGGATCTGATGGTCACAGGAAGCAATGCCATGGTGAGCTCTCCCAGGGCTGGTTCCCACCATTTCATCTAGCTGAGGTTCTAAGGGTCTCAATCCCCAGGCCAGGCACATCCCCCTCCAATTGTGACGGTCCCCGAGTACAGTGTAGCTGCTTGGAAGAGTGTCCAAGATGCGAGACCTCGGGCCCAGGGAGCTGCTCCGGTGCGGTCCCCGGGGACCTGCGTTTGGGGCTCAGAGTCCCAGCCTCCTGAGTGAGGAGCAAGAAACACTGGCTGTGTTCACCTCCATCTGCATAATGTAGTGTTTTCCTGACACGGCTTTGGGATTCTACTGAAGCCATTTGTCCCAGGCAGGGGTTTTGCCCTGAAATGAATTTGGGTTTTTTTGGCAGCTGAATGAGCACTGTGGGCCGGCAGGGTTCCCCTCACTGCCCCCAGACAGCTGGGGAAGAGCCTGAACAGAAGACTAAAGCAGCTCCCCGAGGCCTGCCCCCAACCCCAGACCCCCTAAGGGACCCAAGCCCGCACGGCTCACAGTCCATACACGTGGAACCTCCCCTCAGAATCCACCGTCCTCCCGTACGTGTCAGGAATGCGTCTCAGGGTAAGTGCAAAGCCTGCCGGATCACGGTTGGGGACTACACGCCGAGCCCTCTCCTCGGCCAGCTGAGCCTTCATGGTGACGGCTGAGAGACAGCAAAGAGGGCAAAGCCCCAGAAGCTCAAATTACCCATAAACCCTTTCAACATGTAGCAAGATTAGAGAATCTGCTTTATAATTCTGTTGGGTCTGTTCCATCTAGAAAAAGATATGTACTCATTAACCTTGATTTTTAAAATGTTGGTCCCCATGTGTACATGATTGATATTTATGTCTGTTCTTCTAAAGAACCACCTGAAAATTGAACAGAGCAAGAGCTTCCCCTGAGGGGGCCTGGGAGGGTATGAGCTGAATGGGCGCTGAGAGGCTCGGGTCACCCCTGGGTGCACCCGCCATCCTGCAGGCGCTCTGCCTGTGGGTGTGGGGGGCGCAGCCCACACATGGCTCCTGCTTGGACCATCCTGCTTCACTCTGGCAACTGCACAAACCACCCGAGCCCAAGCTCATCCTACAAAGCCTCCGTCTGTCATGCCAGTTTCTGACTTCACTCTGACACACTCGGCCCATGTCTCCATGGCAAGTTCCTGCCACCTTCAGCCTCTGTGCCCACCCGGATGCTCTCTGGGTCTGACCCTGGGAATCTGTGTTTTACTACATGTTTCTTGGGAGATCGCACACCGTGCAACAGGACACCTTCAGCGGAGGTCCGTCCCTGCGGCAGGCTGTCGTCATGAACCTGCTCAAGGCCCGGGGACGTCCCCACAGCACCACGGCTCTGCCATGCTTTGTTCATGGGCCTCCTTCAAGAAAACAGGTCAGAGAGATGATGTCAGGTTTGCTCAAATCTCTTCTCGTGGATGGGTACCAGGAAGGAAGATGGCTCAAGTCTCCAAACCCCACGAACCCTTTCAGAGTCTGCCAGGAAGCTCTGGGTTGATCTGAGGACTACACAGCACGCTTTCCTTTCAGCTTTCCCTTGGCAGAAGAAATCCTGGCATTTCCCTTTTGCATATTAAGCCAAAAGCTACTGGCTGTTGGTGTGGTTTGCTCTGATTTCTGTGTCTTCCCCTCGGTTGTGTTCAGATTCAACTGAATCAACAGACTCCGTTCCTACCGCATCCCAGATATTTACTGGATATTTTCAAACATATTATCTGCCCCTTTCTCAAAGCAGATAAGGAAATGGCAGGACTATGGGAACATTCAGAGCCTCCTGTATGGAAGCACAGTCCCCAGATGGTAGAATTTCTTTCAAACCCAGGCTTTCTGACTCCAAGCTCGCCTCATCCCCAACCCAGCTGAAGCCTGTCAGGATGACCGCCGACTCACAGAACCGAGAGAGCTGCGGGGTCGTGTGCGTGAAGATGTGTGATGAGTGAGGAGGGATCGTCCCACAGACCCGCCACAGAAGACACGGCGCCCACCGGTCACACGCTCTGCATGCATGCCCGGGGTGCTCCGCCCGCCGTGCTGGGCCGGGCCTGCAGCGAACGGGACCCAGCGCCGACAGACTCAGGTGGCCCAGACGTCTTCCTCAGCTCTCTCGAGTTAGGGCCGAGGCTGGAGTCCATTACTGGATGCCTGTTGTTTCCAGTAAGAGACCCTCCGCTGGAGGCCGTGCCCTTCGACACCACAGCTCCTCAGGAGAACACATGTCTCCGGCCCCCTGAGACTGCACAGACTCCCCCACCTTCTTGTCCAGGGTTGCTAGGGACTGAGCCATGCGGTGGCTCCCTGGCACAGTGCCAGGCAGGAGCCCTCCCTGGGGAGGTTGGGGACAGGAGCCCCGTCACACCCCACGCTGAGCACAGCCGGCACAGCCGGTACGCGGGACGGAGCTACGGCCAGAAAAGAGCCCACATCAGGTCCGTCTACAGAGAACGGTAAGGGTCTATGTTTCTAACTGGCCAGTTTCAGAGCTCAAGCGCCAGGCTGGCACTGGTGTGGAGTCCCGCGCGAGGGGCGAGGTCCCGACCGCACGCGCCAGAGGTCAGAGCTCACAGACAGGGAGCACATGCACCGCACCGCGGCAACTCCGTGTCCTTCATTATTTGGAGTTTATCACTGAGCTGAAGAAGGACCCCGCAGAAGCCCCTCGCATTGGCACCTCTCCTCCACCTCTTGTGGAGCCCGGACAGTGTGAAGTGCTGGCTACAGACACGAGCTCATTTTGTGCATGGAACAGCCTTGAAAATAGTGTCTTCATCCACCCGAGGCTGTTGTAGGGCCCTGAAGACCTGCTGGCTCACTCAGAACTGAGAGAGCTGTGCTTCTCACAGTTCTCGGGGCTGGAAGTACACAATCAGGTGCCCATGTGGCTGCGGTCAGACCCTCATCTGCATGGCCGACTCGGGCTGTGTCCTTGCATGCAGGAGGGGCTGGGTGCTCTGTGGCGTTTCTCCTCGAAGGGCACCAATCCCGTCACGGGGACTGCACTCCTGTGACGCCATCCCCTGCCACACACCATCCCTTGGGGTTACACACCCAGTCCACTATAGGTTACTATTATTACCCCAAATATCACACAGAAAATCAGAGTCTCCAAAGATGAAGAAACTTGCTTAGGGTCGCGTGGCAAGGGATTGGTAGCAGGATTGGAAGCCAGGCAGGTTGGCCCCAAGATCTGTGCCCTTTCTTCTCCAGAGAACGGAGGGAAATGCTTGTCGGAACTGCTATGGGGAAGTACATGCCACTTGGCCAGACACTCAGCCAAAGCGTGACGTGTTTTCTTGATGCTTAAGCGATTTTCTACAATCTGATCACTCTGCATCCTGAGCCCCTGCCGCACGTGGGTGCTGGCATCTGGGAGGCACAGAGGACAGAAAGCGGTGGGCGGGCGCGGAGCCTCATCCAACGGGCTCCCCTTCCAGAAGGGGCTGGCCCTCCCATGCTCAGATGCGCACGCCAGGACAAGGGTCCAGAACCTGCCTGAGACTGGCAGCTCCAGTGGAAGTCCTTCTCAGCCAGCGGACTCAGCACAACTGGTAGCCATGCCCCAGCCCCCAGCCACCCTCAGGGCCACAGAGCCACAGCCACGAGGAGGTTCCTGTGAATGTGGAACAGCAAGAGAAATTCAGCCAAAAGTCTTCCATGAACATTGAAAGCAGCTGCCTGCCAATGTCTGACTTGGCACTACGTCCCCTAATCTGGACAACACTGTTGTCGGCTCTCTTGCACCTCAAATGAGCACCGCTGATGGCCCATGTGCTCACAAAATCACCTTACACTGTCACCATCAATCACAAAAATCCCCGTCACACCCAACCAGTAAGGACTTTCTAAAAATACTCAAACACTTAACTTTTGGGAAAACTCACTATATTCTCTTCTTCCCATTTCCCGAGAGACTAGTAAAAAGCCAGAAAACCTCCCCACATCTCAGAGTTTGGGGACCACACCGGGAAAAGTCTGCAGACATATGTGATGATTAGACTGAGTGTTTCAGCAAAGACTCTTCCCGAAAACTCTTCAGTCTCCTCATCCTCCCCAAGGTCCTGCTCCAAGCAGTGTTCACAGTGGCCACATACATCAGTTTCCTACTCTCTCACTGTGGTAACACGGAGCAAACAGAAAACCTACCCTCTGAACCACATTTCAGCCCTCATCCCAGTGGTTGCCCTGTGGTCACACTGATAAGCCACCGCCACCAGCAACGCCATCCCCACCACTCTTTCCATCTTGCAAAACTAGCACTCCGTCCCCACGGAACACCTCCCCACACTGTGGCACCCGCCATCCACACTCTGTCTCTGTGGATGCCTCCTCCAGAGGCCACACAGCATCTGTCCTTCTGCATCTGGCTCATCTCCCTCAGCACCATGGCCTTGAGGTTCAGCCACACTGTGGCAGGTGTCAGGATCCCCCCCCTTTTTCAGGGCTGAATACTATCCCACGGTGTGTACAAATGCATCAAGTCCATCCGTGCACCCATGAGTCAACACCCCTGCTTCCACGCTCAGCTTCTGTGAATCTGTGGCTGTGGGCGTGGGAGCAACCTCTACCCTTTCATATAAGTGCCAGGAGTCCTGACATGAGCACTGCTTCCCCGAAACATAGCAATAAAAAGACAACAAACACCAACCTGGGCTTCATGGCTCTCTTTAGGAGATCCCAATTAGCCCCGGTGTGTTCCGCGTTCATTCCACTGCACGTCTCGTTTAAGGAAGAAGAGTGGAGTCCGGTACTCTGGTCCCGTGCAGGGCTGCAGCGTTGCTGAACTGCAGCTCAGACAGGCCCCACACAGGATGACAGGCCGATGCCTCGTGGCCCCCCTACCAGCCTGGCTGGCCTCCGAACAAGCAGGTGTCCATGTTCCAGGCTGCCCCACCTGATAGGGTCTTAGCAATGCCAAGGGTGCCATGTGCAGCACCAGGACGCCCGGGGCACACGTCTCCCAGCTCTGCCCTCTTCTTGGCCATCTGCAGTGACAGGGGCCATCAGTCCTGTGCCAACCCCATGCCAGGCACTCCCGCCAATGAGCCTGCGGTCACAGACCATCTCTGCTTCGCGGATGAGAGAGCAGACCCAGAGCCACAGAATGAATAAGCAGCAAGTCTGTTCTGTCACCACGCTATAACAATACCAGCAAGTTGGCATTTTTGATGCATGTGTAGTAATTCCCCACACTGAACAATGCACAGAAAGTTACATTTTACTAGGAAGGAAAATCCATTTTCCATGCACCTAATGCTGCCTCCTAAATGGTATAAACAGACCCGGTTTACTAGATGCACTGCCATGGTTCTGCTCGTGGGTTAAGGCTCTGCCAGAAGGAAATGTGTCTGAGACGGGAAAGAACACCTGCTCGCAGGACCCTGAGCGTCTTATTCAGTTGGGAGCCGTGGTTGTCTTCTCATTCCAAAGTCTCCCCTTGAACGAGCTGCTCACAGGACGCCCATCACAAGTGACAACGGACAGCCGACTTCAGGCACGCTCATCCAGAGAGCACGCTGTGTTATCGCCCTCCACAGCCCTTCGGCATCTGCTCAACACTGCACCACGGACACAGTGATTTTCTGCACAGCCAGTGCCTGGAAGACTCTGGAGCTGAGAGGGAACACACCACAGATGTGTCTGTCCCACAGGCTCTGGTGACCCCCAGGGGGAAGCCCGCAAGGCAGTTCTATCTGTACCTACTATTCACTGATAAATTAGAAATGCCTGAGCATTTTTATATTCACTCCTTGGACCTCAGACAGTGGTTTGACTTTCTACATTATTTCCAATTCCATCTTATTCTCTATCTGGAGGGAAAAAACCCTTAATCCCATCAACCCTAAGGGAGTCACCTTCTGGAACTGGGCAGGGTGGCATGGCTCACGGGTGGCCTCCACTGATACCGGGACAACCCCCTCCCTGCACAGAGGCTGGGGACTCGCCTAAAGTCAGCAACCTTGACACTGAGCCTGGGGACCACAGAAGATGGCCTGGTCCACGTGAGTCTCCGCTGCAGGGCCGTATGCGGAGGGCCGGGGAAGTCACGGTGGCCCCAGGCAGAGCCCGTGGACAGGGTGAGGACAACTCAGTGGGATCTCTGGGCTCCAGTGCAGACGCGATCAGGGCTTCCAGGGGACCCCAGCGCCTGCCGAAAGGAAAGCATCTCTGCTGGGGCGTGGGCTTGTTTTCAACGACCACTCAGGCCCAGCTTGAATTCAGCCAATACAGACAGTCAGCTCAGTGTGAAGGTCTGGCTGGCGGCACCTACGGAATCAAGTTCCCTTCCTCGTGTCCTTGTGCGCCCCGAAGCAACAGCCCCCATGCAGTCCCCACACCGGCGCTCCACCCCGTCCCTCCATCTCTGGGGTGCGTGTCTTCAAGAGGGCAGCGGGCCTTATCTCAGCACTGCCGTCCTCCGGCCGCGAAGTGCCTGGAATGAGTGTCCCCTCGGCTTTTCAGCACAAGATAAATGACCGCAGTGCCTCCTTCACGCTCAGGACACATGTCACTCCCAGCTCCGCGTGGTGACGGGCAGGGCATGATCCCTACATGGAAGGCCTCCCTTGTGCAGGCGGGGGTACGCGGGCACGCCCACAGGAACTCAAAAATCTCAGGGCTTGATGCTGACACAGGCCGCGCTTGGCAGCCCTCCTGCACACCCCGTCTTGCGGCCCTCACGCCGGGACGCCGGCAGGCTCGCTGCCTCGGCCCCCTTATGCCTCCTCTCCTGTTCTCCTAGCGGAGCTGATGGCAGGGATCCTCCCTCAGCCAAGGAGGGAGTCCTCACGGCTCTTCAGAGATCCTGCAGATGGAGCGCACGAGACCTCTCTCTCACTCTCCGGCAAGGGATGCAGCCTAATTAAGACTAATTAACCAGCAGCAGGTACTGCTTACCCCCGAGGCCGCCTCACCAACAGGCCTGGGCCACATGCCGCAAGACACGGAAGGAGGCCGCCACGTGGGCCTTTGGGATCCACAGTGCCTGGACCCCAGGCCCTCAGCACTGCCCAGCAACCGTGGGGCTTTGAGAGCTGCCAGCCAGCTCTGAGGCAGAGTGGCCTCCCTTGTCAAGCAGCCCATGGGTGACGTCCTCCTGGGGGTCTGGGTCATCACCTACCGAGCGTGCATAGGCCTGGCCAGTCTAGAGCATGCGGTGCAGACACCAAGCGGCTCGGGGTCCGCTGAGTGAGGGTGCAGGTCCCTCTATGGATGTTCTCAACCCCTATATACCCCACATATACCACGAGCCTTGGCAGCCGCAGGGAATGGGACGTAGTACACCTTGGTTCTGCACGGACCCTGCCACCAGCCAGAGCACAAACCTCCCCTTTCAGCAGCGAAATAGGCCTGACTGCGTCACAGGCCCTGTGACTGTGACATTCTATGTTCTTACTGCTGTGGCTTTGTGACTCATGTTGTGTTCCTCTCCACACGGGCTCTATCCACCCATCTATACCCCTAACAATCCTCTCTGTGGACAAGGGGAGGAGGCTCCAGTGGCCAGGGCACAGGCCTCCTGACTCAGCTCTGAGGGCCTCTGAGCAGCCTTATAGAAGCAGCTCTGGGACTCAAAGGACTCAGATTCTGCAGACAGATTATACAACAAAACAGCATCACTCAGAGCACCCGGTCCCAATTCCCCAATAATTTCATCGGGATCTCACAAAACAAACACTTTCTTGTGCTTACCCTTCAGGAGAACATATGTCTACAAGCTTTCAATATCTACAAAACTTTGCAACAATATCGCAGTATTAAGTGATTCAACCACTCTGAAATCATACTTGTGGTTCACATCTGTCATTCCAGAGACTTCATTTCCCTTCCCTGAATTAGGGAAGACATAGCCATCACACTGATTTAAGACTCTCTTGATCGGTCTCTCTGAATGCACATATAGCAAATGACAGTACAGACAAAGGGCTGATATCCAAGACCTATAAAGAACTCCGCAAACTCAACAATCAAAAAGCAGATAATCACATCCAAAAAATGGGCAGAAGCCATGAACAGACACTTCTCCAATGAAGACATACAAATGGCTAACAGACATAAGAAAAAAATGTTCATCATCACTAGCCATCAGGGAGATTCAAATCAAAACCACAATGAGATACCACCTTACGCCAGTTAGAATGGCCAAAATTAACAAGACAGGAAACAACATGTGTTGGAGGGGATGTGGAGAAAGGGGAACCCTCTTCCACTGTTGGTGGGAATGCAAGTTGGTGCAGCCACTTTGGAGAACAGTGTGGAGATTCCTCAAGAAATTAAAAATAAGAGTTACCACATGGAGAAGAATTAAACTAAAGATCAACTCAAAATGGATGAAAGACATCAATGTGAGACAGGAATCAATCAAAACCCTAGAGGAGAAAATAGGCAGTGACCTCTTTGACACTTGCCACAGCAACTTCTTGCTAGACACATCTGTAAAGACAAGAAAAACAAAAGCAAAAATTAACTTTTGGGGTTTCATCAAGATAAAAAGTTTCTGCACAGCAAAGGAAAGAGTCAACAAAACTAAGATCCAATCCACAGAATGGGAGAAGATATCTGAAAATGACATTAGAGATAAAGGGTTGGCATCCAAGATCGATAAAGAACTTCTCAAACTCAACACCCAAAAAACAAATAATCCAGTCAAAAAGTGGGCACAAGACCTGAACAGACACTTCTCCAAAGAAGACATACAAATGGCTAACAGACACAAGAAAAAACGTTCATCATCAGTAGCCATCAGGGAAACATAAATGAAAACCACAATGAGATACCACCTTACACCAGTTACAATGGCTAAAATTAATGAGACAGGAAACAAGTGCTGGCGAGGATGTGGAGAAAGGGGAACCCTCTACCACTATTGGTGGGAATATAAGCTGGTACAGCCACTATGGAAAACAGTATGGAGGTCCCTCGAGATGTTAAAAATAGAGCTATCCTATGACCTAGGAATTGCTCTACTGGGCATTTACCCCAAAGATACAGATGTGATGAAATAAGGGACACACGCACCACAATGTTCCTAGCAGCAGTGTCCACAATCACCAAACTGTGGAAAGAACCAAGATGCCCTTCAACGGACGAATGGATAAAGAAGATGTGGTCCATATACACTATGGAGTATGATGCCTTCATCAGAAAGGACGAATACCCAACTTTTGTAGCAACATGGACGGGACTGGAAGAGATTATGCTGAGTGAAATAAGTCAAGCAGAGAGAGTCAATGATCATATGGTTTCACTTATTTGTGGAGCATAACAAATAACATGGAGGACATGGGGAAAGGGAGGGGAGAAGGGAGTTGGGGGAAATTGGAGGGGGATGAACCATGACAGACTGCGGATTCTAAGAAACAAACTGAGGGTTTTGGAGGGGAGGAGAGTGGCAGGTCGGGGCACCAGGTGGTGGGTATTAAGGAGGGCACGTATGCATGGAGCACTGGGTGTGGTGCATAAACAATGAATCCTGGAACACTGAAAAAATAAAATTAAATTTAAAAAATACATATATATGCAAGAAGATTTATCATATACCATTTTAAAATAAAAATGAATTTATATTATGTTACAATATGATTGTTTATTATATTTTCTCTTAATTTATGTAAGAATTAAATGTTCCTCTGTCTTATGATATTTGTTCACTATTTTTGTTTATTTGGTTTTGCTCCTGAACATTTTGCGTGCAGGTAGTAAAACATGCATAACAAAATTTATGATTTTAAGCCATTTTTAGGTGCACAGTTCAGGGTCGTTAAGTACATTCACACAGTTGTGCAACCACTGCCAGCACCGATTTCCAGAACTTTCTGTGTTTCCACACTGAAGCTCTGTCCTCATTAGACTCTCACCCCATCCTCTCTCCAGTGCTCCCGCCTGCCACCGACTCCCGTCTCTGTGGACAGATGTGCTTGCTCCAGGGACCCCTGGGAGTGGGCCTGGAGAACTCCTGTCCTCCTCCGCCTGGTCTGCCCCTATCTGGTGTACCCCACTGAGCATCTTGTACTCAAGGCTCATCCCTGGGACCAGCAGCTGTCAGAATCCCCTTCCTTTTCAAGGCCTAGTAATGTCCCGTTTGTCAAGACGGGCTCTTTACATTTTTATTTATGTATTTGTCAGAGGGAGTGAGAGAAAGCACAAGCGGGGGAGCAGCAGCCAGAGGGAGAGCGAGAAGCAGGCTCCCCGCTGAGCAGGGAGCCCCATTTGGGACTCGATCTCAAGATCCCAGGATCATGACTTGAGGAGGAGGCAGACACTTCACCGATAGAGCCCCCCAGGCATCCCCAAGACTGGCTTTTAATACCCATTCCATAGACATGGACGTGCCACTTTCTTTCCCAATAAAACAATTTTGAAAATCATGAATATTAAACGTTTGGTGAAATCACTTCACAAAAGCATTAAGAGGAGGCAAAGTCTTGGGCGTCCGCCCCCAGGGATGTGCTGACAGTTGAAGGCTCCCTCTTACTCATTTTGCAAGAGCAGGTGCACAGTCCGCCCAGGCCACACAGTTCCCCTCGTCCCTGCCCACTGCCCCTCAGCAGCCCTGTGGCAGCCCCTCGCGCACACATCCGCTCGCTCGGCGCGCGCATCGAGCCACAGCAAAGCAAGGCTGACCACAGCCGCCGGGGTCACGGCGAGGTCCACGTCTGGTGCTCCCAGCCCTCAAGAGGCGCGTGTGCTGACACTGGGGAGGGCAGAAGATGCCCCGATGCAGAGCCCCAAGGGACACCGCGCCCTCACCAGCTGCGGGCGGAGCTGGCAGGTGAGATAACGAACAGGGCCTGGTGCTCACCGACACAGGTTGGAAGCGATTAAAATATTTTGGTTAAAACGGGCTGCTTAACTGAGGGTGCGGGGGCGGGAGGGGGGAGCGCTGGGAGGTTCGCGGGGAGGTTCGGTGAGCCTGGTGATGGGTATTGTGGAGGGCACGTATCTCCCGGACCACTGGGTGTGGTGCATAAACAATGAATTCTGAACACTGAAAATAAATAAAAATTAAAAATAAAATAAAATGGGATGCTTTAAGAAGCTGATTTTTAAATGCTACTGCCTTTAAGAAATTTAAACCCATTTCCAAATTTAGACTGTCTCTGCAGAGCACGGAATTCCTCAAATGCACATCTTTGTGGCCTCGCTCCCCCCTGCTCCTCTGGTCACGGAAGGGCAGAGGGGAAGGTCCTGGGAGGGAACTACCGAGCGGATGGCCACAGGCTTGGCCATGCCTGCCAACAGGGACATCTGAGCACTAGACTCGGAGTCATGCCCTCGCACTCACTGTCGAAGCTCCGCCCCCTCACGTCAGCCCTATGACACAGCAGAAGCAACGAATTTTATTGAAATAAGGGCCCTGCACATAATCAATGCATACTAAAAAGAAATTAGCTAAGTTTAAGTGAATGACCTTCAGAATGCCCAAGATTGGGTAATGACACAAGACCTGCACCATTTCTAAATACGGTGCTCACTAACCCTCGACGTCCAAACGTCAGGACACCTTCAGCGAGTGAACCGACTGATGTCAAACAAACTGCTCCATCCCTGGGGGGAGTTCAGTGGCAGAAATGCTCTGCTCCCTGGTGCTTGCCTCAAAGCCTCACACAGAAGCGTCACAACAACATCTTTCATCTTTCGTCTCCTGCCGGTGTCCACGCTGTCCGCAAGCTGCTTACAGGCAGTGTCTCCAAGGTGGCCCTGGGCACAGGGGGGCTCTCGGAAGGAGACCTGGTTTCAGAACAGGCCACACACTCAGCTCTGCACACTGGGGTCTCTGCACAACACACAAATCACTCCCTGTTCCCTTCTCGCTGCTGTGAAGCTCTGCAAGCCGCGAACAGAAAGCGCCAACTTCCGGAAGCACTCCGGGGGCACTCACGGCAGCTACTACAAGGGTCTGAAAAGAAAGAACAAATCTAATGAAAATTTCAAGGCACATAAGAGCTTTAGAAAGCTAGATACCAGGAATGCTAACAGTGCTGAGAACTTTTTTAACTTCCTTCCGTCAAAGAATTTCTTTAAGAATGTCATAATAATAGTGCTTTCTACAATGTACATGAGCCGCAGAGGAAACAGTCACAAAGTGCTCCCTTGTGCCCCCGAATGAGCTGTTAACCGCAGGCCTCACCCACCTGCCAGGAGCCACTCAGCACATTCAGTAAACAGTAATCCACGAGAATCGCACTGGTGATACCTACGACGTCCAGAGCAAGAGAAGAAAACGCCCATCTGCAGGGCCTTGTGGCAGGTCCCAGCAGGGGCAGAGGACCGTCTCTGCACACTGAGGCCGTTCTCATCGCGGCCAGCACACAGCTGGGCGGCACCCACTGTTTCTGGGCCTTGGCAAAAGTTCTCAAATCCATCCACAAAGCTGAGAAAGTGCATCCTGTGTGAGATACCCGTTGAAGAAGGAAGGGCAAGCCCCGAGGACACCCAGACACGCCCCAATGTTCCACAAGTTGTTCCAGGGCCAGAGGCCAGGGAATGCCGAGCTGGCACCTTGTTTCCTGTTTCACACCCGAGGTGACTGACTTCCACGTTAGTCTCCTAAATCTTCCGAATGTTGCTGGAAACATACTGGTATGGGTATGTTTCCCTGGGGCAAGTACAGCAGAGCCCGGCAGCTGGACCGGACTCCAGGGCCTGTGTGCTCCAGGGAGAGAGGTGCACCCAGACTGTTGCACACACGTGTATTACTCTAAGAGACAGCCAGACCTCGTTCCAAAATGAATGTGACCCACTGGGGTGGGGTTTTCCGATGAAAACCAGTGAGGACGGCAAGAGAAGAGGCAGGCATGCAGAGCCGAGAACCCGAGCCAGTAGCCCAGTGTAGAAACCCACGGCCGCAGATGCTCACTCAGGTACCTGGCTCCACTCGGAGCATCACGCAGGCTTTGCTTCACCAGGAGGACTTTTCCAAGGCACAGTAGGTGGGTGTCTCTGCTTCACCTGGGGCTCTGTAACATGGTGATCCCCCCAGTTCCTGACAACACACATGACTCAGAAGGCGCTGTAAACCCCGGCGCCGCTGAGCCAGAACCCAGTGTCCAGGGAAGGAGCCCGAGTAGAATCTCTTCATTTGGTACTAAGTGTCCCAGGCGTTTCTTATGGTGGGAGCTGAGGAAATAACCAATCTAGTAGTCTGAAGCAGACAAGAAAAGCCAGACAGAGGTGGAATGCAAACACACGCCCATAGACACCCCGAACTCACGTGTCCACCGCACTTTCCGCATTCTTAGAGAAAAGATTCAGGGTGACATCAATTCCAAACAAACCCGTTTTTTTGTTGTTTGTTTTGTTTTGTTTAAGATTTTATTTATTTATTTGACAGACAGAGATCACAAGCAGGCAGAGAGGCAGGCAGAGAGAGAGGAGGAAGCAGGCTCCCTGCGGAGCAGAGAGCCCGATGCGGGGCTCGATCCCAGGACCCTGGGATCATGACCTGAGCCGAAGGCAGAGGCTTTAACCCACTGAGCCAGCCAGGCGCCCCAACAAACCCGTTTTTAAAAAAGCGTTTCATGAAGCTCTTTCTTCATTTAACTTGCAGATCTTGACTGCAGAAAAATAAACTCTGAAGTCGTCAGGCATTCCTGGCACCACATTCAGATGGAAGCAGTCTCTGTGGAAAGGCGAGAAAACATTCTCCCCACAGACATTGCTTAGACATCTCTGGCTTATGATCCATCAAGAAAAATGAGTTAACTCTTATTAACACGTGCAATTACTTTATTACTCTTTTACTCTCATTTCTAGAATTATGAGGTTTTTTGTTTTGTTTTGTTTTGCTATTGAAAGGGAAAAGACTATCTAAGAATGTAGCCCTTTGAGTTTTCTTCCTTAGCATGAGACGATCCTGCCCGGATGGCTGCTGAAACGGACAATGACAGTAGTAATCCCAGATAGCTATGCACCTGCTCCGAATGCCCTCTGACATGATGTTACTCTGAACATTTGACCTGCACAGCTACCTTCAAAGGTGGGTATTCAGACCCATTACCGCAATACGTGAGATTCACCGAAGTAAGCAACCAAGAACTAAGCTCCAAATTGCTTTCTACTCGGTAACCGCTGTGCCGACAGCAAGAACTGTCCCACCAGGCACCACTGCCCTGGCAGACGACCAGGCTGACCCCCAACCACGTGGGATGCAATGTGGGTGTGGTGGGGCGCGCGCAAGCAGTGAGCGGCGTGCGCGGACAGCGGGCGAGGTGGAAGGGCAGGCGCGGGCAATGGGTGCGGTGTGGGGCGCGCGGGCAGTGGGCACAGTGGGGGACACGCGCGCGGGCAGTGGGCACGATGGGGGCATGCACGGCCGGGGTGGCGCCTCAGCTTTGACACAGCGCACGTGGCAGTGAGTCCACACAGATGGACTCCAGCCACACAGGAGGACTGTTCCTTCCTCAAGTTGGTCCAAAGTCAGTCGGCCTCCATTCACGGGCTTTGGGGCTCATCACCTATAAAACACCAACCAAAGGAGGGCAGAGGAGCCCATGTCCCTCCTCTGAAGGAATGTCAAGGCTACTGCTCTTGACAGCATATCTGTGTCCCCAAAATCCATATGTTGGACCCTAGCCCCCAGCGTGCCGGTATCAGTTAGGGGCCTTCAGGAAGTGAGGAGCTCGTAAGGGTGGAGCCCCCAGGAGTGGGGTAGTGACCTTGTCAAGGAGATGCCACGGAGCTCCCAGCCCCGCCCCCACACGAGGACCCAGCACGAATGTGCCACGGAGAGGAGGGCAGCAGAGCTCGTCTGCGCCGGCACCTGACTTTCAACCTCCAGCCTCCAGCGTGGTGAGAAGAACCTGGTGATGAAAAGCCCCTGCCTGGGGTGTCCACGGTCACCTCAACAGACTAGGACAGCAGTCTATAGATATGTCCTCACATGGTGGCTCCCAATCAGGGCCAACCGGCCTGCGGAATCCCAGGGGCGTCACAAGGGAACAGTGATTCTGTCTTCCTGTCCCTTCCTGGGTCAGCTCTCCCCACTCAGAGCAGCAACCACACTCACACAGCAATGACCGCAATAAGCACCCCAGAAACCCTCGCCGGAGGGTCGGAGACTATGCTCAGAAGACACTGTGTGTCACGCTCTACCGTCCTGAAAGAAGCCCTCTGGGCCCAGTGTCTGCTGCACGGAGGGGGCCATGGCAGCTCTGTCGGGGAGGGCACGTGCAGGTGCGGTGCCCAGCCCCCAGGGCCCCCAGCGCCCCAGAAACACATGTGGCCGAGCATATTCGAAAGGCTATGGAGAGAGCCCTCCAGGAGCCTTCTGCGGCGAGCCACGGAGACCGGCTGCGGCTCGCTCGTGTCTCCATAGAAACAAGCCTTACTGGAAGATAGGGCTGAAAAATTCAAGCCTCAGCGAAAAAACAGAGAAAAGCGTTTGAAAGATTTTTTTTTTTTTTTTAGTCCAGAAAACAAGGTGAATTATTCATTCTCTGCACCGGAAGTGTGTGGCTCCACCATCCCCGACTCATCACAGATCTTCAACTCCCAAGCGTTGTTAGCGGCCTGGGAAGAAATCCTTTCTCAGCGTAAATGCAGGGAAAATGCCTTCAACTGCACACAGTCTCAATCATGTTGAAAAGGTCCACCCTTCCCACTGGCCCGGAGACCGGTAGATCACGACCGTCTCCCCACACAGGGACAAGAGACTCAGCCGAGCTCCGCAAAGCTCAGGTGTGTGCACTCAGGGGCTCACACCGCAGTTCCCCACCCTCACATCCATGAGGCCTCAGGCACCACTGGGCCTCCAGCCTCATTGTAAGTGTCAGCACTCCAAGCCCGGGGCACGTGCCTGCCTACGATGACACGTTTTCTGTGTCTTCGTGGCTGGGAACCGGAGCCAGACACTCCCTCGAGCACCAGTCTATACTTGCTGAGAACGTGACTGGTTAGAGGGGCTCACATTTAAATCCATAGACTTGGGTAAGGCAGTTCCCCTCCCCCAATGCAGGGGGGCCTCATCCAGTCGGTTGAAGGCTGGGGCGGAGGAAAGGCTGAGACCCCCAGGAAGAGAGAATCCTGCTCTGGACGGCCTTAGGCTCCAACGGCCACACCAGCTCTTCTGCGGAAGGGCTCCCAGGCTGGCCTGCACACTGTGCACTGGCCACTCCATGATTCCCTAAATGAGCCTGTCATCCATACACACACATGTTGGCCCCGAGCTGCACAGTGAGGGACTGAGCAGGATTGGCTGAGCAGAGCCGGGACCAGCTGAGTGGGGCCAAGACCTTTATGAAGACGTGCCCAGAGCCCAGCTGCTTTCCTGTACAACATCCGTGCCCCATGACCCAGCCCGCCCTGAGTCCGCTGCACGGGAGTGACCCAAGACTCTCACACTCTGGGCCTTCAATCCCTCTGCTACAGCTCTATCTCCAGACCTGGTCCCCGTGTAAGCTGGGGTGACACCAGCATTAAGATTCAAGCAGTGGCTCAGATGGACGTGGCCTCCACAGTGGGGTCCCTGGAAGAGTCCTGACCTCCTCCTCCCTTCAAGGACTTGTCCACCTATGTGTGGCACACAGCTGGCACAAGTGGCCGGCTTCTGAAGGGAAGCCCCTCGCCAGAGCCAGAGACCAGGGTTCCCCATACTTCTTTCTTTTCAACCTCTGTAAGACCACAGCTGGACAGATGGGTGAAGCCTGGTCAGCTGCCAGGCAGGCCAATTCCAAAGTCACTGATAGGCCTCAGAGGGTCAGGCCAGCTCACAGTCCACACAGGGACACCAAACAGCACTTCTGCAAAATAAAAGCACGATGCGGGTGACCTGGGAAATATGAAAATGCAGGAGCTCCTTGTGGGGAAAGCTGCCAGGAGGTTTAAGATGGTGACAGTGGAGCCCAAGGATGGCACGAGCCAGGCAGAGTCAACCTCACGGGACAGGGGCCAACGGGCGGACCTGGCCACCCCGTGTGGCTAGTCTGATGAAGCTGGCTGCGCACGTCTCAAAGGAAACAAGACACACAGAGGGCTGCGCCCCAGGCGTGGGAATGCACACACCACTGCCCGATGCCACGTACGTTCTGTCATCCCAGCTGAACAGCCGGAAGATGAAACCCAGCAGGGGAGCGAGGGGTGGAAAGAGCCACCGCGGAGCATCTCGCGTGAGGCCTGGGGTTTCAGGCATCAGAGGAGGAGAAGGAAGACAAGGGAAGGACACGGAAAGGAGGAGTTGCTGGCACAAGACGGCAACTGCTCCAGGAAAGATGCACATGGAGCCATGACCTCACACCCCACGGGGACAGCAGGCTCGACAACCAAGATTTCCCTCTGGTCTCCATGCTGACGCAGAGCCCACGTAACAGGGCAAGCGATGACATAGGCAAGAAAAACCCTACAGGGGCACCTGGGGCCTGGGGGCTCAGTCTTTAAGCCTTTGCCTTTGGCTCAGGTCACAGTCCCAGGGTTCTGGGATCAAGCCCCACATCAGGCTCCCTGCTCAGCATGGAGCCTGCTTCTCCCCCAACTTGCTGCTTCCCCTGCTTGTGCTCACTCTCGCTTACTTCCTTAAGAAAGAGAGAGAGAGAGAGAAAGAGAAAATGAGAGAAAGGAAGGAAAGAAGGGGAGGGGCCCTCAAACACAGTCTGACAAATCTTCAAAATCTCTGTTGAAAAACAAGTGTTCGCATGTGTATGTACGCACAGCAAGACTGGACATCTGAGAGCTCGTGGTCTGGGCAGCACAATGACAGATGAGTTTCCTTGTTTTTCCCGATGACTTTACTGGTTCTAGTTTGTAATAATTAGCTGTGATTACAGTCAAGAAAGGAAATAAACTCTGTGCCCAGGAACCTTCTCCGGGCTTCAGACTCAGTGCTACTCTGGAGAATCTGTGTGTGCTTATCACAAACATGTGTCCCCAAGCTTGAGCATCACAATTCCACTCTCCAAGCCTTCTTTCTAGAATTCCAGCGATCCAGCTGCCCCAGAACTTCCCAACGAGATGCTTACAAGCCCGGATGCAGATGCGCTGGCTTTCAGAGACTGCCCACGTGGGCTCCCGCCTCTCCGCTCACCATCCGTCAGGATGGTCTGGCTCCCATGCTTGCCCAGAGCCCCAGCTCTGCAAGTCCCAGGATGAGTGGGAGACCCTAAGGGGAGTCTGGTCCATATCCAGCCCTTGAAGCTCCAACCTCGGTGTTGGCAAAGGGAGCCTGGGACTCCAAAGGACGGAAAATATCCTTCTGAGGCACATCGTTCAGATTTGTACCCTGGTCACTGGGATGACTAATTTTAAACCAAATTCAATAGGAGTATGAACGGACTTTCACACAGAATTTCATTAACAGGAGCCCTCAATAAAGAGAGAATTATTTTCTCTATGTTCAGCTTTTGTACAAAACTAAAAACACCAATCAAGAGAACAAAACTAAAAGAGCCAGCTTCCAGGATGCCCTGGAGTCAACACGTTTTGCCAAAGCTCCCAGCTTCGGTCTCCACAGCTGCCAAGAGCTCCAGCAAACGGCTGCACAGTGCCTGGCCTGCAGACCCCCAAACCCTCCAGTCTGCCCGTCTGGGAACCGCCCTGCACTTGCTGCTGCAGACCCTGCCTGGAGGGAGACACGTGAGGGCAGAGAGGCAGCCTGCATGTGCCCCAGGCCCAGCCCACCCCTCCCACACCCCTCCTCTGCCCCCCAAATCACCCCAGGGAAGTGTGCAAAGCCGCTGGGACTGAGCAGAGGGCCCATGGGGCCTCTGCTCCTGAAGGGAGAGCCTTCACCATACCCATCTTCAGCCCCCATGCCTTTTGGAAGGTCGCAGATCAACGCAAGGCAGGAATCATGGGGCAAGAATCAGCAAGGATATTCTCCAGCAGCTCCAGACAAATGCTCTGGTCTCTGTATGCATGTGTGCGCGTACACACACACACACCCCACACATACTTACATGCACATGCATGAGCATACATGTACATGCATGCATACGTGTACGTGTGTGTACACGCATGTGCACATATACACCTGTGCACATTTATGCATGTGCATGTACACACATACACATGGAAGTACACATATACATACAGACATGCCATATGTGCATGTGTGCATGCATACGCGCACATATATATGCATGCATACACACATACACATACATACATGTGTGTGCACACACATATACACACCTGTGCACATGTATGCATATACATATACATACATACACATAGAAATACACATATACATACAGACATGCCATATGTACACATGTGCACGCATACACGCACATATATACGCATGCATACAGACATGCACATACACACGTGTGCGTGCACGCACATATATACACACACCTGTGCACATGCACACACATACACATACAGAGATACAAACACACATACACATACATTCACAGGTACAACAGGCATGTGCACATGTATGTACACATTTACTTACTCGTAACCGGCCGTGAGAAGCGACAAGTCCTAAACACAGAGCAGCTCTTTGCCTCTGGGCCCTCTCTCCTCTTCCTCATCCCGCTAACTCAGCATGACTAGGAACGGCATTTGTGGGCCTGGAATCCGTACAAATCCTCAATCTTTCGACACATTTCTAACCCCACAAGTGCGCAAAGACCACGAGTGCTCCCCGCCAAGATAGCCTGAACAGCCAGTGGCGGGTGCTGCAGAACCAGCCACAGAGATCTGGGGGAGCAGGTGAGCAGGGGATGCCACAGAAGGCCGGTAAGGCCGGCGGAAATGTGCCCCAGTTCTCCCAGGGCCCATGGTTATCATGGAAGGCAACCTCCCTCCGGGCGACAGCACCCTAGAGGGGCTCACGAGAAAAAGAGACATTTGTTTCCATAATGAGACCTGGCAGAGCCCCAGACCCACAGCAAAAGGAGGCCAGGGCGGCTCAGAGACTGCGGGTTTTATGTTCTCGCTGGCTAGGGTGTTCATGGCCCCTGCGCGGGCAGTGTCCATGGAGGAGGGCTGAGTGGAGCCAGCAGGTGTCCGCAGCTGTCTGTCCCCAGAGGCTGTGGGGGAGACGGGACTGAGCGCTGCCAGTCCACAAGGACGCACACACCAGAGCGCTCGCCCCTTCGTTGTATTTTCAGGCACAGAACACAGTCACGTAATCACATCTAGCTACCGTGTGACCGCCCAGCAGGGTCGCTGGCCAGCTACCATTTAGTGGAAATAAGCCCACGTCACACAGATAAGGAGAAAACAAGCTTTCACATTGGGGTGGAGGGTTCTCCCTGGCATGGCCCCTCCTGGCCCGTCTGCCATCCCAAATCACCCCCCCCACCACCCTGCAGAAAGACAGACAGGCAGATGGGCACTGAACATCCTGGTGAGCGCACAGCAGCGGGACAGAGTGCTGGAAGGCTGGGGCCACAGCTACCTCCCTGTCACCCCCATGCCTCCTGCTGCTGACAAGGAACCAGGGAAGCCTCGCAGCAGGTCCTGATGGATAACATCGCCAGTTCTGGAGCAGCATGGGGAGGGCTGGACTAGGGGGGGGGCGGCGCTGAGGGGTGTCCACACACCAGTGGCTCTTTCCAGGCTGGGTAACACGGTCGCCAAGGAGCAGAGACAAGAGACAGACCGCAGGCAGAGGCCATGGGATGGGTAAGGTAGGAGGCACAGTGGTAGAGGACAGGGGGATGGACTACGGGGGGGGGAGCATGGTGGCCGAGGGCAAGGGGAAAGGCGATGCAGGGGGCACAGTAGCGGAGGAAAGGCAGGGTTTTGAGCTTCAGGTCTGAAGATGATGGAGCCACAAACAGAAGGCCAGAAGATGGGGGTCAGAAGACAGGCTGTGACAGTTCGCACTGCGAGCACACTGTGCCCAGGAGCCAAGGTGACTATGTCTAGGTCTGGGAGCGAAGCTCTGGCCAGCTGGAAACATACAAGGCTAGCATTGCCCCTTTGTTGAGGTGACAGTGGGAGAAATTAGCTCAGATAGAAGAGTCAGAGTGAGAAGACCAAAGAGGAAGAGGGGATCGAAGAGCCAGAGAAGACAGCGAGAAAGGCCTCCATCCCGAACGCACAGAGAAGAGGGGCCAGGTGCACAGCAGACCGAGGAAGCTACAGAAGGCCCGCCGCACCAGGCTCAGAGCGGGGAGCCGCGGCCAGGGAGGCAGGCTCATCGGAGAAGGAGAAGTGTGCAGGGTCCATGCCCCACCAGCGGGGGAGGGAAGGAAGGCCAAGTTCATAGCAGACGTCAGCAAATCAGAGGAGAGTAGGAGCTGGTGCATGTGAGGGCATGGAGAAGGACGGACTGGAACGCCGACACGGAGCCTCTGAGGCTCACGATCCCCATGCTGCAGGGGAGAAGGGCTACGCAGCAGACAACAGGGCACAGTGCTCTGGGAGGAATGCGTGCAGCCTTTCCAGCACTTTCCTACTCACGGCATGAACACATAGACAAGCACCACTGGTTAACCAGGGAGTCAAGTCCTTACTGAGCCCAAGGAGCCCTCCAAGAAGTAGAAATGCTGCGTGATTTCACAACCCAATACAATCCTTTACCCTCTACTGAAACCAGACCAATAGGGTGGAGAAGACAGACTGGCAGCATTGCGGGTTTGCATTTTGCCTGGAGCACACTTCTTTATTAGCCACTGAGACACATGAGTCACTTTCTATTTTAGGAAAAAACTCATTGTGATACAAAATAAGACTTTTTTTTGTTAAGGTACATTCATAGTTCTGATTTCTAACTTTCAGAATTCGGGGTAATTGCGAAGTCGTACACTGTTGCTTGTATGAGATGAATGCTCCAAAATTCTCTCTTTAATGATCTACTCTAGAAATGTGTGCCCCAACAAAAGACTAATAAACATCACAAATTGCCCCAGCTTAGTCAACCACGAAAATCTGATCCTCAATGATTCGTGATGTCAGTATAATTACGAGGGAAATGGCCATTTCTAAATTCATACTTAAGATATTCATAAGACATTAATAGAGGCATACTTTTTAGAACAAATGAGTTCAATTCAAAATATTCAGAGGATAAATTTGGGTAATGAAGTCAAGACAAAAATGAAACTTTATACAAGAGCTAAAATGACTTCAAAACCCCATCATATCTGGTGGTTCCTACAATGGAGCAAAGCAGAGTCAGAGCTAGAGGATGCTGCTGCCCCGGTCACAGGCGTTCCACGGCGGCTGGGCTTCAGCGTCCCACTGGCGGACGCTCCTCCTTCACGGAAGGAGGAGCTGTGTGGCCCCCACCAGCCTTTGCCGAGGGTCTTAGAAGTCACAGGCCTGAGAACATGGCCTCTGCCCTTGTCTATGGCGCCTAAATTCCCTGATACAGCTCCCTTGTGGAATATTTCTTTTAAAATTTAGCATACTCCCCTCCAAAAGTGACTTTCGTTGAGGAAGAGAGAATTCTATAATTGACTACAATTCTACTAGTAAACCTGCAGCAAAATAAAAAACTAAGTAATCAACTGTGGTAGAGATAGTTCCATTTTTTTAATGCATTTTGATATGTATTTTAACATTTTAATATAATATACCATACGCTCATAACAGAGTCTTTAAAAAATAAGTTTTACTTAAAAAAAAAGTCTACATGAAGACCACCAGGAGCGACCACCTGACTCTACCCTGCCCTCATTTTAAATGGCTCCGGGAAGTGTCTACTTTCAATTCCGCTTTTCCCAAATCAAAGTAGTCACCACTGTTTATCTCCCCAAAGTGGCATTTTGTTACTGCCAGGTTTTTTTTTTTTTTTCCCCATCTAGGTAATATCTTACAAAAAGGAAACAAGAGTATGAACATAAGTCCTCTTGCATGATGAATGCCTCTGGTTACCTGGCAGGCCTTAAATAAGCCATCTGAATCTTTTTCTAGGAGACAGCCCATGGATGGAGACAGCCTGACACAGCATGGAGCCGACACTGGGCCGAGCCTCGCATGTGCCAAGTGTTGATTCTTTGGCAAGTGGGTTCCAAAGGCATGTGCTTCTCCTTCTGAGTGTAATCGTCCACGAGTTATTAGCTTGCCCCTGAGACCCACACTGCCCCTCAATGCAGATACAATATTTTCTCCACTAGTATCCCAGATTACTGCTCCCACCCTTAACCAGATCCAGAAAATACTATTAGCAAAGATACTGCAAAGATACTTTTTTAAAATAAAGAGAATGTAGAAATGTGAAGACCAAAAAGAGTCAAAGAATGGAAAGAAAAAAAATTAGTTTTAAAATATTTTTTCTTATTTTGGGAAAACATTTATGAAACTTTTTGAATTATGAACATAACACACTTCAAGTATGGTTTTTCAATCTACTAGTTGAGTTCTATCTCCAAAGGATTAAAGTAAAAAGCAACAGGATCACGTTTATGTGAAAGGCGCGCTGCATCCAACGTAGCCGACTCCCTCCCGCCGCAGGACGCCTCCCCCCCACCTGCCAGGCATCCTGCCCCTCCACAAGGTGGGAAGCAAGTCCCACTGTCGTCTGCTCTTCGGAAGTCTGTCTTCCGGCACAATCTAGAGGTCAGCGGGCATTTTCCTGTCATTGTGATTAGGACTGGAAAGCTCAGCAGAGTCTCTGGGATTGTTCACTCTTGCTGAGGCTGGAACATCTTTGCTCACTATTCCTTCTCTCTCTGACACTGTGGATGATATCCACGTCAGGACATGTGGCTGCATTTCCAGTCTTACAAAGTTCCTAGTGCAGTGGGCAGCCTGCACACAGAATATATTCAACAAGGCATGAATGAATAGAATTGAACCAGTAAGGAAAAAAACACACTATTAGTAATTTTTTCTTGAAATACTAATTTATCCTACCATGAATCAGAAACTTCATAACAAGTAGCAATGGCTAACACGATTACTGAGCTCTTACTAGGTGAGGGAATCTGTGAGGGGTACCCATGGATTAACATTAATATTATCTATATTCCTATGAGATGCATGTTATTGCTATTATTAAAATGGTCATTATAATTATTTCAAGAACTAGCAAACACTAAAAAATGAAGCAGGTTCAAACCTTATTATTCCAATTAAGAAAACAAGTGCTGTAATATATTAATGCAAATTTAATTAAATTTTATAATCATCTGAACAAAGTTTTATTTTAAAAAGCTTAATATAGCAAACATAATATCTATGTATACAAACTGAAGTAATATAATTTCATATTGCTAAATTATCAAGATATAAACAAAAACATTCTTGATCTAGGTATTTAGAATTTCAGTCATACATTATCCCCTTAAGGTAATACTTAACACAATATACATCCAGAAATATAAAATACCGGTCCATCTTTCAGAGTGCTGCATAAGTGGACAGGACCTAAAATAAAGTTGCCACGTAGGAGTTATATTTTTCAAACTCGATAATATTATCATCTGTCATTGGTCACTGGAACTGTGGGTCCCTGATGCATGGTGAGCTAAACAAGCACCCACTTCCAGGGGCCTTTATCAAGCAACCAGTATGTGATCAGCACCAAGGACAGAACTCAGTGGACCTGACCTTTCTCTTCAGCCTTAACGTTTCATAGGCAACAAGGAGTTACCACCTCCTTAGTATCTACCTCACTCTGAGCACGCTGCCCCACAACTGATGGTGATTTCCCTAGCATGACGAGTCCACCTTCCTAAACACACCCTTCATGAGAGCCCTACATGGATAGCGGCCATATGAGCTTTATAGGGCTTGAGGAAGGAGGTAGCCCCAGGGGAGGACAGCTCTGCTTCCCTCAGATCAGGCATTTGCCTCATTAGTTGATAAACTTTATGAAGTATTCACCACATGCCGAACGGCAAGCTCAGCATCTGGTGGAAAACAAAGCTACAAGAAGCTCGAACACGGACATCCACACCTCCAACATCCAGGTGCCACGCTGCCATAAGGAAGTGCTCAAGGCCACATGGTAATAAGGTGCAGAAACTGAATCCTGCTCTGGCCATTGTCATGCACTCAAGCTCAAAACGCATGTTCTTAACCAGTCTCTCTCCCCTAGACCCCGTTTACCCACCTATAAACCCAGAATGATAACAATAACGCAGCATGGACAGTATTAACAGTAATGCGGTAAGAGAGGACGCACACACGCATACGTGAAACTGTCGTTGAACCACCTCCCAGACCTCCACGGCACCAGCCAGCAGTGAACGCCTTCTCCGTGGTCTTTCAGCTTCAACTGACTTCTCTCAACTCTGGTATAAAACTGCCAACTGAACTTGAAAGTCCAATCGAAAACTATTCCCTGTGTGAAACGGTCACCGATCTTCAGACCCAGATTAAACTGACTTCATGTCCCATGTCTCTGTTGCACTGTGTTTGGACTTTGTTAGGAACACTTTCTTGCTTGCTCTGTATGGCTATTTATGTCTATGACTATCTTCCCAACTAGATTATAAACTCATTCAACATATGAATCATATTTTAATTGTCTCTGTATCTCCATCATCTAGGAGGATTCCAAATTCAGACTCATAGTAAATGTTCAAAAAACAAATGCATAACTATTAGAACTTATACCCTTGTTGGGGATTCTAGCTATATGAATAAAATCACAAATAATGGAATACAGTAGCTTATAAAGGACAAATGAGGGTTTAACATACTGTTACTCAGTAGGTGATAACTTTTGCTAGCCTGATTTTATACCTTTTGAAACAGTTTCAATAATCTAGAAGAAACTGAAGCATTACTACTTCTTAGATTTATAGATAGATAGATAGATAGATAGATATATTCAAATAGTACTTGAGAGAATGAAAAAAACAAGTCACAAACTCAGAAAAAATATTTGCAAAACATGAATCTCATGAAGGACTGATATCAAAAGAATTCTTAAAACTCAACAAGAAATGAAAAACCCAATTCAGAAATGTACAAAAGACCTGAACAGACACCTCACCAAAGAATGCATACAGATGGCAAATAAGCATATGAAAAGATGCCAACATCAGACATACAGCTACTTTGGAAGACGGCCTGGTAGTTTCTTGCAAAGCCAAGCATACTCTTGCCACAGGATCCAGCAATTACACTCCCTGGTATTTACCCAAACGAGCTAAAAACTTATGTCCACAAAATACCAGCACACAAATGTTTGTAGCAGCTTTATTTACAATTGCCAAAACCTGGAAACAACTAGGATGTCCTTCAGTAGGTGACTGTGTAAGTAAGTGGGGTCCATCCAGACAACGGATATTGTTCAACACTCGAGAGAAATGAGCTATCAAGCCACGAAAAGAGATGGAGGAACTATGAATGCACATCACAAAGTGAAAGAAGCCAGTGTGAAAGGCTCCACACTGTGTGATTCCCACTCTACGGCCTTCTGGAAAAGGCAGACTACGCAGGCAGAAAAAGATCGGTCGGTGGTTGTCGGGCTGGGGAAGGGAGGGGTGCACAGGCAGAGCATGCAGGGTTTTTAGGGCAGTGGGACTGCTCTGTGATACGGTAGTGGTGGATATGTGTCTTCATATATTTGTCCAAACCCATGGGATGAGAGACACCAAGGGTGACCCTGCTGTAAACTATGGACTTTAGTCAATAATAACGTAGCAGTGTTGGTTCACCAACTGTAACAAAACATCCCACACCAAAGCAAGATGTTAAAACAGGGAAAACTGGGGGTGTGGGGGTGGAGACAGGTGGAAACCTGGCTCTTTCTGCTCAGTCTTTCCATAAATTTAAAACTGCTCTTGAAAATACTCTATTAATTTAAAAAAAAAAAACAATGCTGGCTGCTTATTAACATTATTAATAGTATTCTAGAGGAAAGATGTCTGGAGCAGGAGAAATTGTGAGCCAGTGTGTGGAGGGGCCTGGCAAGGTGGGAACCTTGAATCCTCCCCATTTCAAAGTCCAGGAGAAGGTGCACAGAGAATCGCCTGCCCAAGGACCCAGTGGATTCAAATCCAGCCCTTGAAGCGAGAACAGCCAGGAAGAAGGCTACTGGACTTAGAAATGAGTCCGCTGCATGGGGGAGCTGGGGAAACAGCCACAGGCCTGCTTTCATTATGTGGGAAGAACTGCCCACGAGGGTGCACCCCATGCTCGCCCTTTGTGGACAAGGCAGCTTTGATCCAGTAAATCCTGTGGAGACAGCTAAGTAGCCACTGTGTGAGGCCAACGTCTCCACAGGAACAGTTGAACAAATATCTTGAAGGTTCCATGAGGCCAATTTTAGTACAAAACTTAGATGTGGAATGCTGGCAGATTGCCCCATAAAAGCTGCACCACAATTGTCAGTCTAAAAACTCCTGAGTGTGCACCCTCGTGAGCCTCGTGTGAGCGTGCAAGCCTCTATCACTGCTATGGTCATACCGTGGAGAACTGGAAGGGGCCTGAGACGGAGGGCGTGTGTATCAGATACCGCAAGCCTGGGAAAAAGTGGAGCCAAGGGCTGAATTTGGACCCAATGACCTTCTGCCAAAAGTGTCACATTGCAGTGACCCTCAGAATCCACAGTGTGACTCTCTGTAACAGCAAAGGTTGACCCCGCCCCACACAACCACTCAGCTCCGAAAAGTCATGGAGGTAGCATCACGACTGCGTCCTAAGACCAGTTCTTACTGAGTGTGATGGGCAGGACATACCCCCCAAATTCATGTGAGGTCTGAACCCCCTAGTATCCTATAATGTGCCCTTACCTGCAGACAGGTGTTTGCAGACAGAACGGTTAAGACGAGCTCACACTGCAGTCAGGAGGACCCCTACCAGCCACCGGTGTCCTCATAGAAAGGGGCAATTCAGACACTGATGCACAGAGTAAAGGTGAAGGCAGGGGTGAGGCGATGCCTCACACACCAAGGATGCCAGCAAACCCCCGGAACCAGCCTTCACAAGGAGCTCACCACCCACCCCCCACCCTGACACCCTGATCTTGGCCTTCAAGCCTCCGGAATCGGAGGTAAGAGAATCTGTTGTCCACGCCCGGGACAGCGGGGCTTTGCCACGGCCCTCCTGGGAGAAGAGCACAGAAAGGAGTGAGGCTGCTCACAGTGAAGATGAGCTACATTTCCCCAAATCTGCAAACTGCTAGGAAGGAGGCGACAGTTTCTAACGTGCATGGGGCCTGAAAACTGCAGACAGGTCAAGACAAGGAGCACACGTGGCTCTTGACTTCCTCCCCGGCGGGAAGGCTTGCTGGCCTGCTGGAGGTACGGGCATCAGTTCCCCTTCCCAGGACGGCCTGGCGGCTGCTCTCCCCACACAGTGCAGCAACCCTGGGTTCTCCAGGCCGCTTGCACATTTTCGAGAGAGCACTTCTGTCTGCAGGAAGCACTTTCCTGTTGGTGAGGCACTCTTCTGACCCGCCCTCAAACCGCACTCTCTCTGGGTGACCCCTCCACAGACATGATGCAGGACTCAGGACTCAGCCCCAGACCTTCGTTGTGGGCACTGTAACAAAGGACAGTCCCCATGGGGCCAGGGACGAGCCTTCCACAGGTGCTCAGGCACTGCCTCTGGAAAGCACTGGCAAAATTCAGCTGCAGCTAAACTGAGCTGTTCCGTGGCCGATGTGCGTGAAGAGCACGGGCAGGAGCTCACCAGCTCTGCTACATCTCCCGCGGCCCTCTGACTCGCCTGTGTGCAGAGCTTCTGGTGTCCAAACCCCACCAGAGGTGAGCCGGCAACAGGAGGACGATGGGCAGGAGACCACATGGCTGGGTCACAGGTGCAGCAAACCCACAGGACTGTGGCTCCCACAGGAAACCGGCCCATGGCCTCCAGCACGTGCCAGGGGGTGGCTCCACACACACGAGCCACACCGACAGTGCCTGTGCCTCCACTCCCATACACACCCAGCTGAGATGGCCCAAACTTTCAAAGCAACCTGACTGATGAACAAGGCTGGAGACCCTCCCAATGCACTGCATGGCCCAATCATTGGAGTAAAGGGTCTCGTCTCTTTGCCATGCCCACCAGGACCCACGGCCTTTGTAGAAAGCAGCACATGGGAAACCCTGGGTGTTGTCCTAACAGAATGAAGCAGTTCAGCAGTGAGGACCATCACCAGGGAGAGACTGTCAGGCAGAGGCAGAGGATGACAGCTGCTCTTTGACACAGACAAGGATGTGCTTGGTCTCCGGGTGCCCCAATGCCCAGCTGCAGGGTGAAGGCTCCCGGGGCATCGAGCACAAGCTGTCAAGTGCAACTTGCCCTTCTGAGTCCATGCAGGACCCCAGTGACCACCAGCGGTTCACTGGAGGCTGTGGTCCCTTCACGCTAGGGCACTGATTTCTCTCGGATGCAACTATACCGAGCTAATGTAATCCCAACGAATAAACCAGAGGCCATGTCAAAACTCACCCCATGCCTTAATCGTCTGATTACCAGAAAGACAAATGCTGGGAACCTCCCTCCTTTCCCGAAAGCAGGAGGCCTGCTGCCCATTTCCGACAGGGTCACCAGCATGTCCACTATGCTGCTCCACATGGCAGCTCATTCCAGCAAAGGGAGTCAGGGGCAGGCACCCACCCAGGCTTCCTCGTGGCAAGAGAGCCAAGACAGATGGACCAGGGGCCAGGAACTGCAGCCTGGCCCAGACTGGGAGGGTCTCATCCACCCCATGTTTCTGAAGTTCAGCCGGCAGATTGTGGTCAAACAGTGACCATGCTATGCCCCCAGCAATGCTGCACTGCACACTGCCTGTGATGGTGAACCCTGACCACGCATCTGCTGTGGTCTGTCCTCTGAAGAGCAAAACATGAGCACTGGGTGTGGCCGACGGATAGGATGTTCTATGTGCTTGGATGGAAAAGGGCCTCGGGAAACAGTGGTGGGTCTCAGAATTTGTAATGCCGTGCGCTGAGCCCATGTCTCAGACTATGGGAGCCACGCATCCAGGGAAATTTCAAAGTCCGGGATCCACAGACTGCACGGCGGCCCACCCAGTGCGCCAACCGTGTTCTCCACACACCCAGCCCAGGGCCTACCACCTTCTTCAAGAAGGAAGACACAGGGGGTTAAAGCCGCTGCCTTCGGCTCCGGTCATGATCTCAGGGTCCTGGGATCGAGCCCCGCATCGGGCTCTCTGCTCGGCAGGGAGCCTGCTTCCTCCTCTCTCTCTCTCTCTGCCTCTCTGCCTACTTGTGATCTCTCTGTCAAATAAATAAATAAAATCTTTAAAAAAAAAAAAGAAGAAGTAAGACATAAAAGCTGTTTGTCGGGGAGACAACGAACAAAAAGATCTCCTGGACAGTGAGAGTAAGAACTCGAGGTACTAACTTAGGGTCCGGGTGTCATTCTCTTAAATTCTGAGCACAGGAGCTGGTCCTCACTTATCCTTCAGTCACATACCCAGGTCTGTGTTTTTAACACTGGCATGAAAATATCTTTATCCTAGTAATTTCTATAAACAAAGGTCTCATACCCTCCGTGCTCAACAGAGAAATACCCTTTAACATGATGCTTCCTCTATTGCACTGGCTATAAAACTGTACAATTTCACACAATTCAATAAGGCAGATGATTTGGATATTTTTTTAAAATATCCAGTATGGCTTTTAAACATTTCAAAATTTATGATAACTTTAAAAAAGGAATGTGAATTCATACATCCCAAAGGCAGGAGAGAAAAATGATCTCAGATATTTTTCTAGGGTTTCTGTTAGAGAACTGTTTGGGAAGGTTGAAAACCCACCTTGAACTGGATATCATATTACTTAATTAAAAATCATGGCTTTGTAACTGGCGTCGACTGTGGACTTCTTCCTCCATAGGTTAAGAGCCTTTCTGCAATGATGATCCTGATGATATGAACTCAGAGGTCCAAGAGGAGAGTGGTAAGCAGTGGGACAGAATGACAAACCCTAAGGTGCACAGAGACACTCCCTAATTTAATTAGTAGCGTGACAGCACATTCCCCCGGAGATGATCACCAGTCGGCCAGTGAAGGACACCTCCAGACAGCACACCGTGTGCCAGTGCACACATGGCTTTTGAACTTGCTGCCAGGAGAAGCACATGGGTTTGCACTTCCAGCACATGCCTAGCACACATAAGTCCCCCTACGTGTGTGAGAAGAGAAGCCATGATTATCTGCTCCCGAGGAACCTGCTGGTGTGGACGGTGTGTTCTGAGCACATTCAGTGAGAATCCTGCCTCTCCGATACGGCACGAGGATTAGAGTATTTGTTGGATGGGAGAGGTCACCAGGAGGAGGGCAAGGGGAAGTGACATCGCGCACCTGCCCGGCACACACTGGGTACCCAGCTGACAGAGGCAGGAGTGTGCGAGGCTGGGGCCACCCTGGAAGGGTCCTCGGAAGTCCTGCAGGGAGCAGAGCAAACGTCCCAATGCCAGGAGCAGTGCTAGTAAGGTTCCGCAGCTCAGCTCCGGAGTGTCCCTACGTTTGAGGACACACGCGCAGAGATTTCAGGATGTCAGGAGGACACTGAGCAAACCGGCCTGGGATGCGCACGGCAACAAACACTTCACAATTCCATGGATGAAGACTGCAGGGACGGCGAGTCGTTTCCTCTCAACAGGGCCCCACACCCGCCAGGCTCGCGTCCAGGGAAGGGAGCGGAGGACGGAGCGAAGGCGGCACAGGCGTCGCACCGCCCCCTCGACCCCGCCACGGACGGCTCTTCAGTCGGAGCCCCTGCGCCAACGCCCTGGGCTACAGGTCCTGAACGGCAAAGATGGGGCGCTGAGGACCCGGCCCCTGGCCCACGTGCGTCACAGCAGCCACTCCTCCGCCAGCACTCACACAGCACGGACAGGTGGGCGTCCCACATGCCAGCGACGACACACCGCCCCGCTGGGTCTGCCCGAGGCCCCTGTGCCCACATGCCTGTCACCCCATCAGGCTTCTGGAACCCCATCAGAGAACACTCTGCAAGGGGCGCCTGGGTGGCTCAGTGGGTTAAAGCCTCTGCCTTCGGCTCAGGTCACGATCCCGGGGTCCTGGGATCAAGTCCCGCATCGGGCTCTCTGCTCAGTGAGGACTTCGCTTCTCCCTCTCCCTCTGCTGCTTCCCCTGCTCGTGCTTCCGCCCTAACAAATACATAAAACCTTAAAAAAGAAAGGAAAAGCACACTGCTTCTTTGAAGAGTCCCTTTCTTGGCTAAACGAGTGGGTGAGCGAGGTCAGGTGTGCCGCTATAGGCGCGAATACGGAAGCTGAGTGAGGAAAACACACCCACGCCCCATACACACGACGCACACGCCTGGGGCCTGTGTGCCCCACGCCACCCCAGCAAGCCGGGCGGGAGGCCGAGATGCATTCAAGAAGGGTGACGTTCACAGCGGAGCAGACGCGAAGGCAGCGGGAGAAGGGACGAGGGAAGCGAGGCGCGGGGCGGAGAGGACGGGAGGCTCGTGGCTCTGTTGGCAGGACGAACGGAAGCAGGAAGGGATCCAGAGAGCCCCTGCTGCTGGGCCATCCAGGGGCACATGTTCTGCTGGGCTGAATCCTGGGCACCCTGTGCCCAGCCCGAGCGACGCCTCGCAGTCTCCAAGAGCAGCTGCAAGTGAGCCCGAGCAGCCAGGACAGGGCCCCGCCCACCTCCAGAGGAAGGGGTGTCGCCAGAGAAGCGGCCCCGGGAGGTCAAGAGCAGCAGAGCGAGCAGAAGTGGTGACTCGTGTTAGGGTTCTTCAGGCTTCAAGAAGAGTGTGGGTACTTCTCTCACCCGTGAGGAAAAGCGACCGGGGGCACGCAGCTTGCTGATGGAGCTCAACAAGACGACGGCAGTGTAACCACGCCAAAGCGGGTGGCAGACGGCTGCTCGTCACCCTCCCCACCCCTGCTCTGCAGCCGGGCCCAGAGAGTGGGAAAGCCGGGCCACACGCTGCCAGCCCAAGGCACCCAGAGGAAGGCGCAGTGCCTCACTCTCGGGCCCATGGTGGAGCTCACAGTGGGAACAACGTCCCCACCCAGGGTCCCGGCTGCAAGGCACCGTCTGCCGAAGTGGTCGGGTTTTCCAGGCATCCCTCCACGTATCGGCCAAATCGGAAAGGGGCACTCACGGGGCCTCTTGGTGCCAGGCCAATGCAGTCCAACGGCACCCGGCAGGTCCTGGCCTTGGCAGCGATGACACACAGACACCCACCGTGGCCTGTCAGGAGCAGCCGAGCGTCCCCCCAGCCCTCCCCAGACGGACAAACTCCTTCACCCAACCTCAGCTGGGCGTGGTGAAAGACCCACCTTCCCCTCCATGTCCTTTTCCGTGAATGAAGGGTAATTAGAAGAAGAAGAAGAGACCCGTGCCTTTCTCAGCAGCTCTGTGCTGGGGATGTGAGGAACCGCGGGACGGACCAGGGTCAGCCGCCCCTCCCGCCGCCTCCTTAGCTCTGCAGGGACACGTGCCCCAAGGCCAAGTCTTCCCTGCAGATTTCCGGGGAGCTCGCTGGCAGCGACCAGCCCAGGAGGGGTCACTGCTGACACTGGTGTGGGACATCCGCACGCCTCCTGTGCTCCATGGAGCTTCTAGGGCCCCCGGGGCTGGGCCAGGCCATGTACTGCTGGGACGTCTCCGCTTACAGGCTCGTTTCGGCAGGGTGCTTTCTCTTGCCCGTCATCTACCGCCAGTGCATGAGGAAGGAGAAAGCTCTGTCCCCACGAGCCCTGACACCACCTCCTCCCCCAAAGCAAGGGGACAAGCTGCCAGAAGGAGCAGGGAAGGACTGTGCTCATCTACAATCAGCTTAGATGCAAACAGCAGGGCCAGGTAATGAGAACGAAGTCCCAGAACCAGCACACTTTCCTCAAGTGACTTCAGGGAGCAGCTTTAGGATTTGTGAAGAATATGGGAGAACACGCAGCATCAGGAAGAGGCTTTCAAGTGCAGGAAGAAAACACTCGCAAAACTCAATGTGTTCACTGTACTTCGACTGGAAACCCTTGCCTCCCTCCTGTGGCTACAACTGTGTGTGTGTCTGTGTGTCTGTGCATCCGTGTGCGTGTCCACGTGGCGGGGTCCTTCTGGCAGCGGCCACTCGCCCGAGGCCACGTCTTCCCTCAACACACGTCCTGGCTCCCACTGATCCTACGTGAGAACACAGGCAGGGTTGTGGGTGGTGCCTCGGGGCAGCACTTGGCACTAACCAAGCACAGACTATGGGAGAGCTGGGGAAGAGCTGGCCACTCTCGTGTTTATTGTATTTACCAGACGCAGAAACCTCTTAAATGTCATGCTCCCCACACGCCATATCGCCACATGAACAGTGCTATGTCTAACAAGAGACGAGCCCTCAGTGGAGGTAAAATAAACCCATGTGGAGAGAACAGGGCTCTGAGTCTCGCCGATATGTCCCACCATTCTCTCCAGAAAACCAGAGTCCAAATACAAAACTCCCAGTCCTCGGCTCTCACGGTGGCGGCAGTGGCCGACAGAATGTTCTTCTCCAGAACCCTCCTTCTTGGGGCCACCACCTTGAAAGAGAAGCTTGGGGTGGCAAAAGGGTGTGGAACATGTGTGGGGAGCCAGCACCCTGGGGAGGGGCTGTGGGCAGCCACGGCCCGAGCAGGGTCCCTGCAGGCTCCACGTTCCTGTCTGTGCCCCCCCCAGGCATCTGCCCACACTCATCGCCTGCCCTTCCCAGCCAGCCAGCGCCTCCTCAAGGAGCAGGGCTGAGCCAGCATGTGGTCCGGAGACAGGAGTGAGGCTCTCTCATCGGCACAAAGCACAGGGGAGGGTGCAGAGCCCAAGTACTAGCCGCCGGGGGAAAGCACGCACGTGCGGCTTCACTGGCCTGGCCCCGAGACGCAGCATCCCCGTGGAGGGACCCCACAGGCTCTCTCACCTGTGGCAGCCAAGGAGCACCGACTTACTGGAGAGCCTGAGCTGAAGGGGATGGAGCTGGCCTCGGCAACCATGTGCTCACAGCCAGCGTCCTGTCCTCAGGCCCCACTTGTCCTTGTCTGTTCTGAGAATACTGAGGGGCAGTGTCTGGGTGGCCTGGGTCAAGATCTGGAGGCAGGACACCCAGAAAGACAGGGAGGCCGCGTCAGAGCTGTCCACCCACTGCGGACGGGACAGATGGTAAGGGGAACACGTGACAAGCTCACCTTCGCGACCTCACAGTGAGACGCTGGCATGGGGCATGACACGGACGTGTGGAGCCCACGGCCGGGACGCTAGGGCAGGCGAAGCAAGGGACAGGTGCACGTCTCACAGATCACCTGAGAAGAGCAAAGCAGATGGGCAGGTGGGGTCGGAGCTCAGCACGGCCCCAGCAGGACCTGTTGGGGTCAGTGTCCTTCCTCTACCTCCTGCCGCTGTGGACAGCAGCTGCCTCAAGCCAGCGGGGCTGCAGCTGTCCTGGCTGTGGGCACCCCGCACAACCGTGTGCAGCCTGGAGACAAGGGGGCACACAGGCAGGGTGAGTGTCCTTCTGCACTCGATCCTCAGTGGGAGCCAACCAACAGATCAGGCCCTGAGCAATCACGGCGCCAGATACCACCAGCATGCGACACCCCGTGGGAGCCTCCGAGGCAGCTGGGAGACGGCTGCTGAGCCAGTCTGCCTCCTCTGGGGTCTCAGGAAGGAACTCTGCAAGGTGCCACCCTGCCCTCTGATGGGCCAGAAGGACGGCTGGTGAGCTGCAAAAGCACAGAACTCAGGAGGGCTCCCCGGGGATGCTCGGAGCCCACCCTCTGGACTCACAGCCCCGCAGAGTGCTCAGGAACGCGGACGCCAAGTCTCAGCATGCGGAGAGCCAGGATGGAGGCCGAGGGACAGGACGAATGTGCACATGGCTCTGCGTGTCTGCAAGGCCATCCGATGGGAGAAGGCAGACACAGAGTCTTCCAGACACAGAATGACCCCACCAGCCCTCAAGAGCTCCAGGCCATCCCTCAGGCCCAAAGCACAGCCTTCGGGAGCCCGCTCTCCTCCCACTAAACTCAGAAGCAAACTACTTTGTACACTCTGGTAAATGGCAGAAACACACGATTCCGCCAAAATAGGTTGCTTCTGGTCCCTGCTGAATGCGGTGCCTTTTTTATCAAGTCTACGTGGACCAGAAGGCCATTTCACAATAACTTGCCTCTAAATAGAAATGTTGACTTTTCTCCTGATGCTAGTCAGATGAAGAATGCTAATTTTACTACCAGTTATTATCTTGAAATAATTATAAATAAGATAATGAACCCATGACCAAATTTCTGGCAACTGCAGGTTTTTTAAAATAACTTAATGAGTCAGTTTCAGACACAAACCTTGCTGAATGCTGGGAAGGTGCACAGATGCCGAGAGGTGAGGAACTCTGTATTTTAAATGCAGACAGTAAATAAAGGAAGCCCCAGCTAGTGTATGGAGGGTGTTTATTCAGAAACACCCTGTACGTGCTGGACACCGGATCAGAAAGGCATGCTGTGGGGAGGTGTCTGGCTTTATCTCCAGACCCACACCCTGAGGAAACTGTGAACGCACAGCACCCTTGGGACCCTGCCTTCTGTAGCTCCCATGCTCCGTGCATCGCTCCCCAAGCCCTCCCGCTCCGCGGCCCCGGGGGCGGAGTCTCCGCATCAGCTGTGTGTGTGATTGTATGTGCACGCGCACGCACGTGCGTGGTCATTTCGTTCCTCCTAACAAGCACCGTGCCGCTGCAGCACTCGGGGGCCAACGGGAGCCAGGAGACGCTCTCTCGGAACTGGCTCCATAGTTGGCAGAGCTCAGGGTCCATGTGGGGAGAGCGTGCTGAGAGTTCCCACTTGGGCTACATCAACACTGTATTTTTTGGAGAATGTCAGCAAAAGCCACTAATGTAAAGACTCACTCATTTAAGAAAATGCTGGTATCATTTAAGCAAAAATGACATTGCTTCAGAAAAACAAAACGGCGCTCCAACGTTACTAGTGCTGGTTTCGTAGAATGAGCGTGGACAAGTAAAGCCTGTCTGCCAGATGCACCGGAGCCTCCCCCGGCTTCCGGGGCTGACTGGGGACGAGCAATGCTGTCGCCCCAGAGCGCTGTGTGTTTGTCTCGCAGTGACAGGTTTCCAATCTGAACACTGCCTGACCACTTATTTTTAGGTTATTCACTTTGGCTTTAGCCATAAATAAATTGAAGGAAGTTGTTTAAAAATGCAGGATTCATTGCTTGCAAACAGCTCTCAGATTCAGCGCTGCGGGTGGAAGAGAATAAGGCTGCCACCAGGCAGGCGTCTGCTCTCCCTGGCCTGAGACCTCCCCACACGTGCGGGCTTTCTCTGGGAGACCCCCAGGGGGCACGCCTGGCCGTGTCGGGGGAGCATGCCACGCTGCGAACAAGCCCCCATGTAGGGAAGGGCGTTCGTGATGAGTGGTCCTGGGTGAGCACCTGTTGCTAAGTACAGCGTGAGTCACAAAAGACAGGAAAGTCCCACTGACTTGTTCTATTTTCTGATCAAATTAAAGGCCACAGAATATTCCACTGTAAGGCTAAGACCGCCTGTGGAGATGCGGCTGAGCTCTGGGGACAGAATCATGAATGAAACAGTCAATATTCGCCTACATATGGGCAAACCAATAAATCCTGTGGATCCACAGAACACCCACATCTAAGGCGTCTTGGGCATTCGTAACAGGAACTTTTAAAACCAGCTACTACGTAGACGCCGGAGTTAACGCTACAACCCCTTTACTGACACTCCTGTTCACCGGACCGGGGCGAGCCCTACTCTGCAGAAGCGGGCACATTTTTGCACAAGATAAAGCAAATTAAAAAAAAAAAAAAAAGAATAAGAGAAACGCCGGCAAAGCAAGACAAGCAGCCTGAGAAGCAGCCCCTGAGGAACGGCTCGTGCCCCCGTTCAATGCACCTCGTCCCTAGCTACAAAGTTCCCTCCCATAAGGCCCCCATGGGGGTCAGAGCTGGAGGCCCCAGCCTCCCTGGGCGCCTCCATAGAATGTGTGCTGCACAGCCTCATGGAGACCGTGTACCTCTGTCAGCCCCGATGGAGCAGAGGACAGCGACGTGCCCGGCACGAAGCGCTGGAGTCTCCTGCCTTTGAAGAGGCTTCAGTTTTCATGGCACCCAGGGCAGCTGCCTACCACCTCCGCCAGAAGCTTCCTCCTTGTCTTCCAGCCCCTCCAGTGCAGCTGATCAGCAGCACTCAACACCCTGCGCTCAGCATCACAAAGGAAGCTCCTCCACGGGCTTCTCCCTCTCCCCGGCTTGCATATCAGAACATGGGTTTTGATAACTGCGGTCCCTGGATCTCCTCCTTCCCGCTGGGAGGCTGGCGGCAGCAGCCTTGCTGCTGCGTCTTTGCTGAAACAAGCGGGAGCGACCAGAATAGTTCCTGCATTACAAGCCGCTCCGGTATTCAGTCATGATCGGAATAATGGTTAAGTGGCGACTGAACTCGTGCTCGCAGAGTCACGGCAGCGAAGCTGTGCACTGCGAGGGGAGACTGGTCCCTCCAGTCCTCCACAGCAATTCAGATGCCCCCTGGATGGCAGCGACTCTGCCCCCAGCTGCTGCCCCAGCGTCCATCAGGGGAGGAGTATTGGACTTAGAAAGGCAGTGCAGCCCATGGCTGGGAGGGAGGGCAGCACAGCCCACGGTGCAAAGTACGGAGAGGCAAGCTGCTCCCAGAGGTGGGCCGGTGGGGCTCATTGCCGCGGCGATCTACTGATGCCACCACATCCAAGCAAGCACACACCGAGGCAGGAAAAGTCAGAAATGAGTCATTCTGCACTTACCGAGGCAGGAGTCCTGCTGCCCTGCAGGCAGCATCCAAAGGCGGAGAGCAGGCGGCTTCCCAGCCGACAGGGAGACGTGCGCTCCGAGAGAGGTCCGAAATCGCTGCCCCGGGAGAAGGCCAGGGCCGATGGAGCGCACGCCTGAGGAGCCGGCCGGCCACAGAGCCCTGGCACACAAGTGCACTGCAGCGCGCTAGCAGAGGCTCGCGATGCATGTCCCATATATTCAAGCACACCGGAAAACATGGATCTGGAATGCACTCCGTGTGGACGTGGGGGCCGCCTGGCACTGAGCTGGAGAGGGAGGCTCTCTCCTTGTAATGGAATTAGCCATGGAGACGGATGCCTTAATTCCGTGCACTGCTGTCCCCTAGGACATCAATTACAGAAAGCAGGTGCCTCTACCTCCTGTTTCTTCAGATAAATGTCTATAATCTCATTTCACAAATGATCCCTATTTAGACAGGAGCCACCTATTGTGATGATATCATTTGCTCTAGTAGCCATAAATGGACAACTTCCTAGGGAGCGTCACGGCTCTGGCGACACGGGTCTTTATAAACGTGAGTGTGCGTGGCGTTCAGAGGCCCGTCCGCCAGGCAGCCTCTACTCTTGATGCAGAGAGCTCCCCAGCATTTGAAAACTTACAGCAGGACAGGAGGGCCCTCCCCTCAGATAGCTCATGTGGCCTTCAGGCACCTCCTCCCAGGGGACAGTGCCAGCCCCAGCAGGGACAGGAGGGGTCAGCATGGCAGGGGACCCACAGGCACCTGTCATGCGACCCCTGCACCTGACTCCGTGACAGCCCCTGAAAGAGAGGAACGGGGTGCTCCCTGCTGCCGTGAAGGTCTGGGCTTCAGGGCTGCTGCTCTTTAAGGCACTGGGACGGCATCCTGCCTGGACACACCACAGCCCAAGTCTCTAGTTGGAGGCGGGACCACAGCCCAGCGATGAGATGTCCAGGGGATGTGGACATCCCTCCTGGACCCATGAATGGCAATGATGTCTCCACAGCCGGGCTGCCATCCTGCTGAGCAGCTGTCTTTAAGGGAACGTCTGGAATCGCCCCTGAGCTGAGACTATTTATAAACACCTTTGGCTCCGTCATCGTGTGTGCCCACGGAAAGAGAGTGGCAGGAATCCAGTGCAAGGAAGGCGCCCGAAGCGGAATCCCCACATGGAGATAGGAAGGGCCGATTTCGTGACAAAATCTCCCGAAACTCCCCCTGCGCTACTCCAGAGACCCAAACAGGTCACTTGGAAAATGCAGGGTTTCTGCCACACTGTTCGCCACAAAGAGGACTGATGAGTGAATGAAGACCTCAGGTTTCCCGTGTCACACCAGCGCATTACTGCAGAATGTGCCGGGGGCCAGCCGTGCATGCGCTGGGGAGTCGAGGACTTCTGTCCAATTCCTGACCAAGGTCTGCAGTGGCGGAGGTGGGGCCAGCCTGCAGTGGGTTCGCCTGTGTCCCCGGGAGTCACTGCTGAGGATCCCAGAACACTGGGGGTCTGTGGGCTGGAATACACGCCCAGTCTGTGAGGCCCAGCAGGACGATCCAGGGAGATCAGAACTCAGACTCTCCTTCCCAGCACAAGCGAACCCACAGTGAGTGAACCCGCTGGAGTCCACACCAACATCGTGTCGGAACACCTCGAGGTTGGCACCGGGCCTGACCTCTGGGGCTGTATGCAGACGGAGGCCTGGAGCGGGCAGAGCCCTCGCAGACGGACAGAGGGAGTCCTACCACCACTTACGTAAGCGTTAGGGGTCTCCTTCTGGGGGGCTGTCCCCTTCACCAGTGGGTGGGGTGGACAGTGTTCTCCAGATGTACGTCCACCTGAACACTCAGAAGACGCATCTTGAGATGCAGTCACCGAGTATTCAAACCCACAGAGTGCAACATCCAACAGCAGGCATCCTGGTTAGGGAAGAAGCCAGAGAGCCCCGGAGAAGAAGGCCAGGTGGCAGGAATGATGGGACAGGCCGTGGAAGGCCACGCAGTGCTGTCTGTGCAGAAGCCAGGATGGCCTGGCTCAGAGTCCCTCCGGGACCCACAAGGTGACTCCCATCTCCAGAGGTGCCAACAATTAATGTCTGTTTTATGGCCCACATCTCAGGGCTCTGTTAGCACAGCCCAAGAAGCCAACGCAACCACGTATGTGCTGAAGCATCTCAGGGTCTATCCAGGGCTCAGGTCCCTGACCCAGAGCATGGGTCACAGATGTCCTGGGGACTCTCCAGGCCCAGATCCAGGTCCCTGAGGTCTTGCCTCTTGGGTCCCCAGTCGTCCCAGCAGCTCTGCAGGTGTCTTCCCAGCATTTTTCTGACACCCCCAGAGTCTGTAAGCACATTGGAACCTCCCACTGTTCTTGAGTGTTACTATGTTCCTAATGCCAGCAGAATCATGGTGACCAGTGGTCACCGTTCATGAGTCCACCCAGCCCGTGACCCCCGCCAGGCATTTTGCCTTATAGAGGTGGGTTCACGGCTCCCACGCCAACACGGGGAAGCACGTGGCACTTGGGCAAGGGTCTGCCGCCATGGCCCACAACACGCGTTTATGGAGGGCACCAGGTGTGCTAGGACAGGTGTGGACAAGGAGGGAGCAGCCAGGAGCAAGAGGGCAAACAGTGTGGATCCGTGGACAGCACAGGCGTGGGCTGCATGGGCTTTCCACAGTTCTCTGTGAACGTGTCTGCTCTTCCTCACAACTGTGTAAGGTGTTTTCTCTAGCTCACTTTATTGTAAGACAACAGAACACATACGTGGTAATGGACCATTCTCGGCCAGACCTCAGGTCAGCGGTGGACACTGGGGGTAAATGCTGGGGAGTATGAGTTGCGCATAGAGCTTGACTGCACAAGGCTGTTGTGTACCAGGCCATGCGCTGTTCAAGGGTCAGTGGCACAGATACCCTGTGTTGGAAAGCCTGTAGATGGACAGCAGGACAGATGTGCATCATTAGCTCAGGTGACCCCCACCACCGTGAGGCTGGTGCTCCCTGTGCCCCCACGTCACAGAGGAAACAGAGACATGAGGAGTAGGGTGCGAACCAAGCAGTGAGCCCATGCGGTCTGCTGGGGTGCAGCTCCAGCGCACGCACAGGGAGAAGGGCAGTCGTGTCCCCCGCAGGCAAGCAGGCTGGCGGGAGCAGACACTGGACAGTGCTGGGACTAACGGAGGCAGGTGTGTGGAGGGAGCAGCACAGTGTGACACATCGTCCCCAGAAACAGGCGCAGACAGGCTTGAGGCTGGGAGGGGAAAGTCCTGGGGCCTCGGGGCAGGTAAAGGCCGCATCGGGGCACCGGTAGCCGGGTCCCTCCCCAGAAGAGGAGTTCCGTGTGTGTCCTCAGAAGGAAAGGTACAGCCCTTAAATACTCAGTAAAGGTTCACTGAACTGAATTTATACTTTCTAACTTCATTAGGTCCCTTGAGGTAGACACAGGTGGGTGCTCTTTATCATCAGAAACTGACCTTCGAAGGTGTCAGGTCACCCACCTGAGTCACGCACATAGGACCTCTTTCTTCCCAAGCCTGTGACACGAGGGCTGGCGTCACACCTTCTACCTCTTATCTGAACCCCAGACTTCATTAGAAGCAACTAGGAGCTCTAGTGAGGAACCATGGCACAGACAGGTCAAGTCGGCCCACAAGGACTACAAACCTGGACGTCAATTTTTCTATTGGACCTTGTCTCCGCCAACACATATTCATCTTGTGGAACCACACAGCCACCAAGGTTGCCCCAGGGGCCCCCAGGATTTGAGGATGGCCGTACGTGCAGACATAACGAGAACTAGGGCCACAGGTCCCACTGCAGGGTGTGGATCTCAGAGCTTGGAGTCTCGTGGTGCTGGGTGGCTCTGTCTAGGCCACGGGAGCCAAGCTGCCAGGCGGCTGCATGTGGCTAGGTGTTAGGTCCTCTGTCAGCTGGTGTTCTCCAGAAACAGAGGCAGCAGGGAGAGACAGAGGCAGACAAGAGCAGACTTAACACGGGAAGGGCTCAGGTGCTTCGGGAGGCCAGGAAGTCCCAGCATCTGCCAGGGGCGGCATTCAGCCTGAGTCCAAAGGCCCCGGAACCTGTAGCCATGCTGTGGGAGAGCAAGAGAAGGTGGATGTCTCAGCCTGAGAGACATGGAGACACCCCGTTCCTCTGTGCACCCCACACCACCAGCCTCTGTAGACCCTTCCCAGCTCACCCTCAGAAACAGTGTCTCACCAGCTCTCTGGGCCTCCCGGTGACACAGAAATTCACCTTCACGGGTCCATGTGGGCATTCAGGCCGACTCCCACAGCACAGGGTCAGCAAGAGCCTGTCTGGGAAGCACCATCTCAGTCCCAAACAGCAAACATGAGACCCAGTATTAGTAAGTCAGGCCAATGCCCCCAGGGCAGTGCTGCCCTGACATGCTCCTCCGGCTCCTCAGGACCATCACCAGGGGACACAGCAAAGCCCCGTGCACAACATCTGTCCCCACAAACTGCTGCATTTGCCCGAGGCATGCCATCACGGGGTGCCCTTCCACGATCACAGACACCTGCAGAGCCACAGGACAAGAGAACACATGTCCACGGTCCTGCAGCTTTTCATCTGGTCCCCACGCCGTGCGGCGGAGGTTGGAGCTGGGAAATCTGTGAGCCTGGATCCCTCTCCAGCCTTCGACAGCAAAGCGTCACAAGGACCGTATTTCACTCCACCAGACGACAGTGCGGCTTTCCTCTGTTCTCAGCCTGCGCTGCTGGTGTCAAAGGAATGGTCACAACCCTTACAGATGAATGGCTACCAACTGTCTGCTAACCAGTCTGAGAAGGTGACGCAGAGGCTGTCCTGTGTGTGGTCCCTGTTGCAGCGCCCAGAAGATTCTGCTGGGTTGAGAACAAACACTCCCATCTTCTCTCAGACGGAGACATCAGACACCCAGAGACAGCAGGGAGACCACGGGGTTTTAGGGGCAGTGTCGCTTCTACCTGGAGAAGGGAAGAGCGGCCGATCCCTCGTTTATGCTGTCACAACGGATGAGAGTTCAGCAAAGCCGAAAACGCAGGCAGCCTCGAGGTGCCCAGAGGAACACGAACAAACTGCCACCCGCAGTGACCGGGGAGGATGAAGACTGCGGCGTCCCCACGGTACCCTGTGACCTAGGCTAATGCACGCCCCCATCCTCCAGGTCCCCGGCGACAGACTGCGGCCCCAGGGTCAAAGCTGCCCTCAGGTGAAGGCTCGCGTGGGCTTGAGGGACGGCACTCTGCGGTCCCGGGGGGGGTCTGGCAGCCCTGCACATCTCTGGACTAGCCTCCCGGGGCCTGGACTCTCAGGTTGAACAAACATATCTCCAGCTTCTGCAGGGGATTTCAGCTCCACACTTCCGCCGCTCTCACAAAGGCAGCGAGGGCGAGCTGGGGGCTGTACTCCCCATCCCAGGTGCTACCGGGCTCAGGACGCCCCCAGAGGTGCAACTGACCCGAAGCTGCAGCTATGCAGACCCAGCTTGGTCTACCTGGTGGCTCCTGCAGCTCCTGCCTGTCCGGGTCGGAACCCAAGCACCACTCCGCTGGCCGCCAGCACAAGGCTCCTGGGACTCGCAGGGGGGAACCCCGCGTGTGCACGGCCGTCAGATCTCCTGGGGCAGCACCCAGGCTCCTGTGGCTGCTGGAAATGCAATGCTTTTCTCCCGTCCTGGAAACAGAGTTTACTTTCCACTGTTCACATAACTGGGAAGTGATCACCTTCACAATACAGACACAGCCCATCTAGTTCATCTGGGGAAAACACACACACAATCGTCCACCCAACATGGCTATTTCTCCTGTGGTTAACATCACCACCGAGTTCTCTGCACTAGCTCTGTAGCAAACAGAGAACAAAGAATAACTCCTTGGAGTACATATCGAAACATGAAACAATCCTAAAATTTAAACAAAAATGTAAACACAAATAAATTTTAAAAATAAGTTGAAAGAAGAGAGGGTAAGGGGAAAGCTGAAGCGGACAGAACAGAGAAGCCCGGACGAGGCTCTGAGGCCAGTCCCCCCGTGGGCACTGGGCAGCTGAGTGAAGCCGACTTGCAGAAGCGACTGTCCAGCAAAATAACCCTGCACGGCACATCTCACTGAGGCCACTTCAGCCACAGTTACAACGCAGAACAGTATGGGCAGGTTCCCTTAAAACACCAATTAGAGGGTTTTGGTTTGTGTTGTGTTTTTTTTTTTAAACAAACAAACAAACAAAAAAACCAAAAACCTCTAACACTGTGCTGAGCAGCCTGAGGAAGCAATCTAACAGCTCGCGAGGTCCGCACAGCCTCCCTGGCCCTCAGCGCCCTGACCCCAGCTCACAGCTCCCCAGCCTGCACCACGCACAGTCTTCTCTGCACAATGACAGGCACTCTTGCCCCTCCCGTGCAAACACAAAGGAGCTGAGGTCTATACAGAGTAAATCCATGAGGTCAGAATCCGGGTTCAAACCCAGTTCTGCCAGACAGTGGTGTCTTTCCCTTCGTGCTGAGCCCTGTGTGGACCTGGTGGGCCTGGCTGTCCTTCATGCCCCACACAGGAGCCACGCTGGACTGGGGCTCACGGAGCTGCTGGACGGTGGCCAGCCAAAGGCGCCAGCAGGAGAGGTGATCTCCGAGGGCTGCAGGGGCACATTTGGTGTGGACGGGGGAAAGGCATTCGGTTTCGGAGTTTTGACTCCAAAGGTCCACCAACAGGATGAGTAAATTATGCATCGTGGAATCTTAGCAATAAGTACAGAGCTTAAGTGGGAAAACACATGGTCTCACCCAAAGACGAAATCAGATAAAGCCCTAACATACCACAGTAGAGGACGTGGGTCGTGTCATTCGACGCATGGGGAGGAAGAGGAGGCTGAGAGTTCGGAGGACGCGACGTCCATGCCCTCATGGCGTGAAACGGAAGACAGGCACCGGTTTGCCAGTTGAGGGAGCTGACCTAAAGTCCTCGGTGAGCTCACCCTCCTCGGCCTCCCCCGAAACAGACCTCGTCAGTCCCAGACCGCGACCCCAGGATCTGAGACAGCGGCCGGGTGCGGGCGCCCCTGTAACACATTCCACCAGCAGCCCCGTCACACATTCTGCAGATCAGATGCTTGGTGACATGTTTTGGGAAGTCACACATGCACGACTGTGTCTCCGAGAGCGTGATGCCCGGCCGTTCCTGGCCGTGGGTGCCCGCTCCCCATTCCGTGTGCCCTGGCTAACGCTCAGGGAGGGAGAGCTCTGTCTGTGCGTCATGCGCTAAGAAGGCAGTTGTTAGGGGGTTCTCATGCTCCCTAGAAAACAAGAAACATTACTGAGAACATCTGATCATGAAAGAATCCTTCTAGGGAAGTTATGGGATTTCTTTACAATTGGATTATTTGGGAGGAGTTTGGTCTCAATTTCCAGAAGAGTTTTAAAATCTTGACCATACACAGAATAGCACTAAACGAACACAGCACAAAACCATAAATCCAAGCGTTCTAAACAATTTTAGTGCCTGAGGAGAAATTAGTCAATTTCTGCCATTTTATCTTATTTAAAGTAAGCAGACATCATCTGATAATTCCTGGGTGTGCAGCCCAAGAGGGGAGGCAAAATATCGTGTGTGTTTTGTGTTTTATTTTGTGAAGGAACCCCATGGAAGAGCATAAATACTTGCAGAACTACATCTTCTGGTCCGCCGCGACGTGGGCCGCCTAATGACACTGCTAATCAAACCTCATGAGTACCTGATGGTCAGACAAGCCCTGAAGACTTGCAGTGACACACCCAAGCTTCTCGTCTAAGAACGAAACTTGGTCACTGACTACAGACCTGACGACAGTGGCAGGACCGTGACGCCCTGCCTGGGAACATGTGCGCAGAGCCTGGGGAGCTGAGCACGGGTTTCTGTGGGTCTCTCCACCTGCTTGTGTGTGCTCTCAATCCGTGAAAAGAAAGAAATTAATAAATAAAGGAACCTTCCAAGAAACACTTTGTGGCAAACTGTTAGCTTCCAGCCTCGGCACTTCTGATGACAAACAGCTCCCCACAGTCAGATGTTAGACCTGAAACCAGGAACACAAGCGAGTCTAACACAAAATTTGTTGTAGCACTAACCACAGATTTCTTTGCACAGAAAACCCCAAATAAAAGTTAAATTCCGCAAAAGGACCCTTTTCATCTCTCAGAAACTACCACCCCAAAAGCACGTGCTCTGAAAGCCCGCGGAGCAGTTCTCCATAAATAGAACCAGAAGCCATTCTGCCGAGAAGGAAAATGACAGGAACAATAATCCAAATAAATTATTAAAGTTTTGTTTCTCAAATATTGTAATGATTTTTTGCTGTTTGCCAGCCTGCTAGGGCAATTCACTTGGTTGCCATGGTGACATCCTGCTTGGTTCCAGTATGTCCGCAGTGAGACTGTGCGCCCTTTCCAGCTTGATCCAGAAGCTGCCCCGTGTCCTGATGCACTGGCCTCAACTAGGTGCTCCCCTCACCCTGGGTCATCGAGGCTCCATTGACTGGTTTTCTGAGACAGTCTCCATCCCTCCCAGGAGGGGCCTGCAGAACAGAGTTTAGGGCTCACACTCGCCCTACCAGACTGTCCCCAGGCAGGTCAGACTTGCACAAGTTCCCTCCTCCCCAAGCTAATGTGCGAGCTTGTATGCAGGACACAAGAGTCCCACATGTCAGCTCAACCCTCACAAGACCTGTTGGAGGAAGGCAGCTTGTCGATGAGGAACCTGAGATCAGAGAACATGAAGTAGTTTGCCCAAAGTGATTAGCTGGTCAACAGGGAGAGAGAAGACCCCACACCACAGGTCATGTGATCACACATCATCCATGTTTCTGTTTTGACTTTTTTGAATAACCCAAAATTACAAAGCAAAACCTAGAGCATCACTTTGCTGTTACAAAAATGCAAACAGCAACATACATTATGTACTTTTCCTTGTGTCTGTAAATACACACACAGAGGCGGCTGAGGTCTGATCAAATAATCACTCTACAATGAAATGTCAATTTACATTTCTCCTAATAGGTCCGCATGTTTGCCTAACCCGGGCATTCCTTGCTTTGCTGCACAGACGGGCACCTGGGGAAACACGAGGAGTCTGAACAGTGAAACCGGATGGATTACAGTATTTCCCGTCTCTGGGTGGACTGTCACCACTCAGGGTTTTAGAGGACGTCTCTTGGAAATAGCATTACAACACTACGACAAAGCCCATTATACGTAAGCCAGCCCCTAGGGAACCCCCCAGAATGAACCAGGTAAACTACCCACGTTACTAGGCCAGTCACAAAAGGCAAACCTCCCCAGCTAAGTCAATCAATTAACCAAACAGTGGTTCCTAGGTGACCATGACCTCTGCCCCCTTGCTGCTCTGCCTCCTGGCCCTGGCCCTCCCCCGAGGGAAAATCAGAACACCGCCTCCCCCAGGAAATGCCTCCACCCGAGCAACTCCTTCTGCACAACGCCCGGGACAGAGTAACCACGGCCAGCAGCGCTCCTCTCTCTCTGGGCTGCCCTCCAGATCCTGACGTGAAGTCTCCACCAACACTTCACCCTGCACGGCCTCGCACCGTGGTCGCCTGACACACGCACGACCCCGCTCCGATGATCTTTGAGGTCAGGGCTCACGAGTCCTTGGACTGGGACAATCCCACCACACCAGACGTGCCCCCTCCATCACGTAAGTCCTCGTGTTTGTGGAAAGGACTTAAGAGAGGAGAGGAAGCAGGAGGAAGGCAGAGAAGAGGGTTCCTCGGTAGTGCGGGGCCCACCGGACACACCGCACTACCTCACCTACAAACGTGGTGGGGGGCGAAGAGCCCATCACAACAAGTGCAGCCGGTCCGGGGCCCCGTGCTCCCCATGTCCCTGCCAGGACTCCCCAGGGGCTCAGTGCCCTCCACGAGGACTCCAGAGCTGCGTCACCAGGCACGAGGCCAGGGGCCCTGCAGGGATCTGCATGATGTGTGTTGGGGGTTTGGGGATGGCTTCTCCCTTTGCCTCCTCGGGGGAGACCACGGTGGTCAGGACGTGAGCCGCTGGCGCCCCACGGTGCACAACGAACATGATAAACGCATGTAGGGGCGGCTCACGGAAGCTCGCTTGCCCTCAGACGCACAGCACATCAGAATCAGAAAATGAAAAAACGTCCAAGCTCTTCTGGCAGGCTTCTCTCAGCTCAGTGGTGCCGGCTTGTGTGGGGGGCACAGGCAGTGGCTAAGCAAGTGGGCCTGGGCCCCTTCCCCCCAACAACGGCGCTCTGAATCCTGGCTGTGTCTTGTTAGTGCCTCTCCTCGGCACGCCGTCCTTCACCGGTGGCGTTACGGTCAGCAGAACCTGCCTCTGCGCTTTGGAAATCACGGTTCCTCCGCGCACGCCTGTGGCACTCGACCACCTTCTAGTCAAGTGGAAGAGAATCTCGTGTGGAGAGAGAATGAGGCCACATCCAAAATGACACTGGCAAGTGCTTCTTTCAGCTCCAAGTACCACTCAGGAGAGCTGTCAACAGCACCCAGAGAAGCCCGCCCTCCCCCGGGAGGAAGAGAGCCCAGGAGAGCCAGGCGTCCTGTGCGCTGTGCGGGTGGCACGGACGCCCTCACGACATGGGCCCTCGCCCGTCCCTGGAGGCCCTCACAACCACGGGTCCCCACAATGCCCTCGCCCGTCCCCAGAGACCCTCATGACCACGGGCCCCACGCTGCCCTCGCCCGTCTGGGGACACTTCCCAGCATCTGTCCTCTTCCAGTAAAGCCGGAGGTGCCACCGTCTCTCAGGCCGTCACAGAAACTGTCAGAAGCACATGAAAAATGCATCTTTTTTCCATCCCCTCCACCAGCTTACCGAGAAGTCCCCAAGAACTTGCACTTGAAAGCAGTTTCTGAGAAAAGAATGAGGATTTCAGCACAAACCTGTTTTTAGATGTTGTTACACAGAACAACGAAAAATGGAAAACTATTTAAATATCAAGAACAGGGGCTGAGGGGCGCCTGGGTGGCTCAGTGGGTTAAAGCCTCTGCCTTTGGCTCAGGTCATGATCTCAGGGTCCTGGGATCGAGTCCCGCATCGGGCTCTCTGCTCAGCGGGGAGCCTGCTTCCTCCTCTCTCTCTCTGCCTGCCTCTCTGCCTGCTTGTGATCTCTGTCTGTCCAATAAATAAATAAAATCTTAAAAAAAAAAAGAATAGGGGCTGGGTTGAAAAAATACTGTCTGTACATGAAATGCTATGCCTTTATTAAGAGCACTTAAAACATTTGCACATGCACATTTGTAGTTTATGATTCACATTTAAAAACTGGTTAATACCACATGCATTCTAGAAACTCTAGTCTGCTTTCTGAAAGTGTGTAGACAAGGTCAGCACGCACACGTCTGTGTCCACTCAGGCCTGTATCCATGCGGGTCTATGTCCACACATGCTTGTGGCTATGTACATGTGTGTCTATGTCCATGCACTCTGGTATTGACGTGTGTCTCTGTCCACACTTGTCTGTGTCCACATGTGGCTGTGTCCACATGAATCTGTGACAGTGTCCATGCATGTCTGTGTCCATGCGGGTCTATGACAGTGTCCACATGGGTCTGTGTCCATGTGTGTTTGTGTCCACATGGGTCTATCTATATCCATGAGAATCTGTGTCCATTCAGGTCTGTGTTACATGGCCTCTGGCTGTGTTGCACATCTGTGTCCATGCACACCTCTATCCATGCACATCTGTGTCCACGTGTGGCCGTGGCTGTGTGTGGGTCTGAGTCCAGCCATGGCTGTGGCTATGCCCGCGCACATCTGTGTCCACATGTGGCCGTGGCTGTATGCACCATGGAAGCAGACACAGCGAAGTACAGACAGTGCTAGTTTCAGAACAGCCAGATAGGGGATGCCAGACCCACTTCTCTCTAAATATCTGATATTCCCCAAAGGAAACACTATTGACATAACCAGAGAGACAAATACAATTAACTTAACCTTGACTACCAAAAGCAAAAAGGTAAGTTCCATTGTCCTGTGGCATTAGCTAGGGCAATGGACTCTGACTTGGGCCCCTGTACAGCAGGCCAGGGAGCAACGGGCCGGAGGGGCATGCCTGCCTCTGTGAGGGACCGGAGCCACAGAAACAGAAAAGGCCTTCACAGGCAACGTTTACATTTGTAATATGACCCATGGTGGCACAAATTTTGTCTCAGTAATTTAAGAGATAATGAATATAAAATCCTTACAGTATAAAAACTCAGACGCTCAGTCTTTTAACAAATTATTGATGACATCCTCCTCAGAATCATTCCCCTAGGATATATTCATGGGAACTCAACCTAAAACGGGAAATGTCTTCACAATGACCGATGGAGAGCTTTGTCAATCTCTTATCAATCTCATTTGAAACAGTCTATAATTTACTGTATTTCCTAAAAAACTGAGCTCCAGTTGTGACTCCACCAGTAACAGCACTGCTATCTTTCTACCCTTCAGTCTGCTCATGGCATTTTAATACAGTCGTGAAAATCATTTCCTCATATTTATGGGCACATTGAATTTTAAAGTCAGAGACTCCCTAGGAGAATATATAATTTGAGATACTCACTTTGTAGAGAAAGAGGGAGACACCAAGAGGGGAAGGGGTGTGGGACAGGGCTGCCAGCTCCAGGGGCAGGGCCCCAGCACCGCTGTGCAGTCCGGACCCGGGCCTTCACCTCCCTGCTGCTCTGACAGCAGCTGGGTACCAGCTGGGTACCAGCTCACACGGCCCGGGGAAGCACAACACGTCCACCTCTGACTTCTGCTGGTCCACATCACTTCCAGCAGAGCAGGCGGGCCCCTGTGTGGGAGCAGCACAGTGATCTCACAGGGATAATTGTGGCTCTTCCTTTGTGCTCAAAGAGCAACTAAGAGGACACATGGCTTATGACCTGGAGGTTTCAGAATCAGCGGCCCCTCTAACAAGAAGAGGTCCAGGGCAGAACAGAAAGAAAAACATGGAAGTAGGTTCAAATTCTACCTGCTTTACTTACTTCCTGCAAGATCCAGGACGGTGGCTGAATTTCTGTGAGCGTCTGAGTCCTGCTTGGTAAAGAGAGATAGCGACCGAACGTGACCCAGGATACTGAGAACGTGTACTGGGCACCCGCTGAGCGACCCCCACGTGCTGCGTACGATTTCACTCAAACGTCAAGCTGACACCGTTCAGTGCATCTTACTTTGTAGGTTGAGAACTTGAGCCTTAGAAAGCAGGACAATCTCCCCAGGCCCCGACAGTTTCTAACAGAAACATAACGCAGGTGGGTGGCCCCGACCCTACACCGTACACAGTCTTTGTCACTATATGGAGCCCACCCCACGCGCCTTAAGGGTCTACAATTCTCAAGCACAAAGGAAAGGTTAAATGACATCTCCTTACTCAGGAGAAAAATGTCGATCAATGGAATAAAACTGAGAGTCCAAAAATAAGCCATTATAAGTGATTTTCAATAAGAATGCCAAGACAGTCCTCTGGGGAAAGAAATCTTTTCAGCACATGGTGCTCACACAACTGGAAACCCACAGGCACAAAAATGAAGCTAGATCTATACCTCACACCCTGTGCAAAACTGACTTAAGACGGATCACAGGCCTAGCATAAAACTCTCAGAATAGAGTGTGGGAACAGTCTTTGTGACCACAGATTTGGCAATGTTTTCTTAGATATGAAACAAGAAGCTCAAGTGATTAAACAGAGAAATAGGTTAGCTGGGCTTTGTCAAAATTCACAATTCACCCGTGCTGCAAATATACCATCGAGAAAGTCAAAGTCAATCCACAAAACGAGAGCAAATATTTACCAGTAAGAAATCAGTATGAAACTTGTATCCAGAATATGTCAATCATTCTTACTACTCCATAACAAAAAGACAAAATAACTCAATATTTTAAATGGGCAAAGAATCTGAATAGACATTTCTCCAAAGGAGAAGGCAGTTGGGAGAATTGGAGGGGGAGACGAACTGTGAGAGACTGTGGACTCTGAGAAACAAACTAAAGGTTTGGGAGGGCCGGGGGTGGGAATTTTGGTGAGCCTGGTGGTGGGGATTAAGGAGGGCACGGATCGCATGGAGCCCTGGGTGTGGTGCATAAACAATGAATTCTGCTACACTGAAAGGAAATTTTAAAAATTTAAAAATTTAAAAAATTTTTTAAAAAAGAAAGAAAAAAGATCTACAAATGTCCAGTAGGCACACGGAAAGATGCTTAACCTGACAACCATCAGGGAAGTGCAAATCGGAACTACAAAAAGATGTCTCTTTGCACTCATAGCGTAAAAACAGACAGATAGTAGCAAGCACTGGCGAAGATGTGGAGGAATCAGAATGCGCTTCTGTTGCTGGTGGGAATGTAAAATGGTAGGAGGAGCTTCAGGGGGCTCCAGAATACGGGAGTTATTCTAAAACCCAGCCATCACATGCCCCTCACATCACCCCAGAGAACGGAAACCCCATGTCCACACACATACTGTTCATAGGAGCACTGTCTAAAATATCTAAAATAGTAAAAAGTTGGAAACACAATGTCCTTCAATCAATAAATGGAAAACCAAAACATGGCATTATCTATACAATATAATTTTACTTGACAATAAAGAAGTACTACTATGTCTAAAAATACAGATGACCCTTGAAGCCCTACTAAGTGAAAGAGGACATACCGAAGACCACAAGCTCTATGATGCCTCCTGGATCAAATGCCTGAAGTAGGCTAAATTACGGGGACAGTGGGTAGGTTAGCAGTGGCTGGGTCTGGGGGAGGGAAGAGTGGACAACCACTACTGGTCCAGGATTCTTTTGTGAGTGATGAATGTTCTAGAATTAGAGAGATGATGGCTGCCAACTCTGTGGATACACTAAAAGCCAGTGAACAGTGGATGTGAAATGTGTGACGTTTATGGTATGCGAATTATACCTCAGTAGGGCTTTAATAAAGAGGGAAGCAGATGCAGACCAGGGTCTCCCATCTGTGCACAGCACTGCACCCTCGCTGTGTGCACGAGGCACTGACAGAAATGGCTGGAGGAAACCAATGGGGGGCTGCAGGTGCACCCCAAACCTGGCAGGAAACTTGGCAAACCACATGTCCCACATTCCAAAGCGTCTCTGCTCCTCAGGAGCTGGATGGAGGTGAGAACGCATTTCCATCCGTAAACCTGCTTCAGGCAAGATTTTAAGGGGAGGTGTAGAGGGAGCAGCCTGCGTACACATCTGTTCATACCATGCACACTAGCGCATGCCTCGCAGGCCTCCACACAGAGCAGGCACAGGGGTGTCCAGTGTCTGCAGGTCACTGTGCCATTACCTGGAGTCTCTCCAAGACGTACTGTTTCCTTCAGCAGAGGACGAGACAGTGAGTGGGCGCTACGTCCATGCACACCAAATGTGCTCAGTGCACAGCAGCTGGGAAACGGGGGGGGGGGGGGGTAGGTCACAAACCCAAACCGAAAAAAGGAAACTACTTCCAGCCTAGATGCCAAATAGAGAGTGCACTGTGGTAAGATACAAATTTTGACATTTGTACAGATTCCACTGCAGCCGATCAGAGACTGCATTCAAGGCGATCAGAAATGAAAGCGGGAGGGACATAAAGGTAATTAAACTCACATCATGCGTCAAGACTGATGTTTCTGTTAATAAATTCCTGGCTTTATTCTATTTGCCACTAATTTACACGTAAGTGGACAGCTTTCATACTGCTGGGCTGCTTTTCATTATTTCTAATAAAAAGTCCTCAATAAAACTGAAGGCATGTGTCCTGCAAACTCCCATCTACTGTCTCCTTTACCAATTAAAACCAAGAAAGGGTTGACCTCCTGCCTCCCGCACCCTGACACCCTGGCTGGAACCCAGCCCTGTGGCACTTGGGCCACAGACACAGGCCTGACAGTGGCCACGTGGCCCTCCACAGAATCCTGGGTGGGCAGGCTCTCTCTGAGGGCCTCAGAGTGTCCTGTGCCCCATCTTTCGACAGTCTTCTGGGTACTGGACAGAAGAGGGAGCCCGACGGAGAAGCCCTGTCCCCTAGAGGTGACATTCAGTTGAACGGAATAAGGAACAACACCAGTATGTTCACATCCTTGCGAGCAGATAAGAGGGAGAACGAGACGGCAGTGCTGGGTCTGTGACCCACGAGATGATACGTCAAATGGCGGCGGCAGAATCAGGCCAGGGGGAAGTGGGAAGAGGCAGTGAGCAGCACGCAGGGCTGGGCTGAGCCTGGTGCAGATCAGGAAGACCTGCAGGGCTGGGCTGAGCCGGGCTGACGCCTACAGGAACCCCGGAGCGAGGGCCCGGCCAGGCGCACCGTGTTGAGGAAGCGACTTGGAAACCAGGGTGCCTGGAGCCCAGTGAAGAGAGAAAGAGATGCCTGAGCCAGGGCGTGAGTCCGTGCAAACCTCGCAAGCCCCTGGGGACTTCGGTTCCTCCAGGAGAGAGATGGGATGCCACTGGGGTTCTATTCCAAGGCATGTTTAACCTGTCGCATCACGAAGGATCCCCGGAGTCCTGGGCTACCTGATGGAAGCAGAGAAGCCCGGGGTCGGAGGTCAGCGGCAGGGACCTGGATCCCGGGAGGCCAGCGGCTCACAGACCAAGGGTGGCATTAGATCCAACAGGGTGGAGGCATCAGACTCCCAGGCTGTCCTAGCTTGCTGACCTAATTAGCTAACTTTAGTTAACCTTAGCTAGTCAACCTTAGTTAGCCTTGGTTGGTTCACCTTAGTTAGCCTTGGTTAGTTAGCCTTAGTTTACCACCTGACCGTGGCTAACCAGAGTTGATTCTAGTTAAACTTAGTCATGGCTAGTCAGCTGTGGTTCATTGACTTAATTAGACTTGATTAGTTAACATCAGCCAACCACAGTTGATGGCCTAGACAGAGGAGTGGCAGCCTTGCCCCAAGCAGTCTCGGCTGGGGCTCCAGGTCGTGTGTGGAGGGCACGTGCCGGGCCAATGCTGGGCTCGCCCAGACGCGAGGGGAGACGCGTCTCCGATGAGCACTAAAGCTGCACAGCCGGGCCCACCCGACCGGGGAAGGCGGGAAGAAAGGGGAGAGGGAGAGCCGGCTCCTGAGGCAGAGCCCCGAGAAGGGAGCCATTAGCACGGCCGCACCAGCGGAGCAGGGCGTGGGCAGGAGGAGCTGGTGCCCAGGGCACCCCCCGAGTACCAGAGGGTGACAACAGAAACAAGCGGTGGGAACCACTGCGGTTCACACTGACTCTAACAGGAGACCACGGCGACCCCACGGGGGAGGTGATGCAGCGGCCTGACGAACAGAGAGGCGGCAGCTGGGGCTGTGTGCGACAGAGAGGTCCTGGGGACCGAGTGCGGGGTGGGGCTGGGGGTGGGGCTGAGACACTGACCCAGATCCACGCTTCACAAGCAGAGACCTGCTGGGCTCCGACATTCGGGATCTGGGGCCGGGACGTGCCCTCCCAAGGGCCAGAGAAGCCCAGTATCAGGCCAGGCTCTGTGCCCCTCCCCAGCCGTGTGCAGCCGCGTGGGGCAGGGGCAGACGAGGGGCCACACTGGCAGGGCAGAGGCTGTGCGAATATGACAAAGTCAGAGATGGGCACGTTTGCCGTCATGGACACGTCTGACCTTCCACAGTCTTAGCTACTCTTTCTCCCGGGAGGACGCTAAGCAACCGGGCATCACAGCGTGCTGTGTTTCAAGTTGTAGCATCACTGGTCCATCCCCACAAAATCACACTGAGCCTCTGCATAAGTACCCGTGGGAAAGGGACAGACAATGCACAGGACCAAGTCCGACCCTCCGAGGTTAAAACCCCATGGGGAGAGAGCCCATGAGGTATGAGACGTGACAGCACAAGCAGATGGCACTGCCCACAGGTTAGCCCTGGGTTCTCCAAGTTTCTAAGAACCAGAACAAACAGCCAAGTCACGTCACTGCCCGCAGATCCCCTCCAGCTGAGGTGAGGCATCCCCGTCCTCCCAACAGCTCTCAGCCCCATTACAGGCCTGTGTCTTGCTGTACGTCGCTTCATTTGTGGGCTCCGGCCTCACTGCCTCTCACTTTCTAAGGGCAGGAGCACGCGGGATGCAGGAGGGGCCCAGCCCTGCTCAGCACCTGAAGCCAGAGACTGACTCATCCGGCTCACAGGCATGGGTGTGTCTCACAAATGGCCATGGGACAGGCTTCTGCTCTGTCCCCTGCACACGTGCTGATGCCCACCAGGACCAGCCAGGCCATCCTGGAGAGGAACCCCGCATCGGTTCCATCACTTTCCTGCGGGCCACACATCAACCCTCGGCTCCAGCTGCTAGGGCTCCGCTAGCAGTCAGGTCCTAAGGATGCCCCCTGCTGCCCACTGGAAATACCTTCCACTGGGGTCCCAGAAGCCCCAGGTGCCCCACAGCACATCTGTCTGTAATGCTGTCCCCACCATCAGTCAGGGAACTCTCACGCATCTCTGAAGATCACAGAAAAATGGCGCATCTTTGTGCTTTTCTCGGACTTTGCTGGCAGAACCCCTGGGTTTCCTGTCCTGAGTGGGGGCTCTACCACCCGGCCCGCTCCTGTGAGAGCAGGACCCGTCACCGTCGGCAGTGCACCTGCCAGCGTGGACGCCGGGCTCACCTGCCTCGTGTCCCAGGGCCACACCTGAGGCTCCCTCCCAAGTGCTCCCTAAATGTCCATCGCTGAGCGGCACTCGGTGCTTTCCTCCGTCATCCCCACGAGCAGGGCACACAGGACACCCAGCCAGGGGCACCACTGTCCTTTGAAGCTCGCTTTGACAAGATAATAAGTGATGTGACAACGATTCAAGGTCATAAATTAAATCCAGTGCAGCCAAGAAGAGCTTTTCCTAAAACCTCCAAGGAACCCAGCCCAGATCTGGTGTTCCAGGAGTCACATGGCTGGTTTGCTACCAAATGCCTCCCGACCTTGGCAGAATCATAGTGCACACAGTGGACACTGATTTCCCCGCGGGCCCTGCTCTGGGGCAATGGCAGCTGACATCCGTAGCCCCCGTCAGATGAGTGGTCAGCCCCAGGTGGTAGATGGGGGACGCACATCTGGGAAACCCTGGATTCCTCACAGCAAGTGCGTGCAGACTCACGCTGGCCAGGCTACCCACTCCGTCTGCCCAGAGCCCCCCTCTGCAGACACCCAGGCCACAGGACCCTGCCTGACATGCGTAGGTCCCTGTGCTCACAAGGCAGGGGGACGGCTCCATCTAGGGGACACAAAGACGCTTCAGCAGCTAACTCTCAGAGGATCTGTTTTCCATCCCTAGCACCCCCACTCTGCTCACTCTGAGGATGGGCGCTGACGTCACTGAGAGTCTCCTTATTTGTGAGGATCCTGCCATGCCTACAGCAAAGTCTTGGGGTATCCGCCCCTTGGGAGGACCCACAGGATAGCAGAAAATGCACTCAGCCCTCCCACAAGGGAGGAAGAACCCCCTCCAGGAGGTCCCTCCTGCCAGCAAGTTCTTCCCAACAACATCACTTGAGGGCACCTCAGACAAGCAGGTGCACCTGCCGCTCAGGCCATGCTCCGGCTCAAAGACAAGCCCATGTCTGTTTAGCCATGGTCTTCATGAGTTCAACAGCGAAGCTATAATCAGCACTGCTGTCGGCTGTCTGGTCCAGAGCACACGAAACGCGGCACATTGCCTGAAGGAGTGGATCCCTCAGCACACTGATGGCAACAAGAAGGAATGTGAAGTGTGAGCTGGAAGCCAGAAAGCCAGGGCACGCGAGGTCCCCACCTGTGGTGATCAAACACACCTCTGCAGGCAATGCGAGCTATTTACTCCCTTAGCAAAACAGGGAAAAAAGTCCGTGTGTCAGGACAGGGGTGAGTCATGAGCTGGCCAGCCTCAGGGATGTACAGGGACGGCGCCACGTGGGAGCAGCTCCAGCTGAACCCCCCACAAGCAGGTCTAGGGGGCCTGGCTGCTCCCCGCTGAGCCACGTGCTGCGGGTCCAGAGATTAACAACAAGGTGGCTCTTGGAGGAAGCCCATGGGAGTCAGGCAGAACAGGAACAGCACTCCCCGTGGGTTTCATGTCTCTCCTGACCGAGGCTGACATCCCAGACATGCGGTACCCCCGAGCCGCGCTGGCTGGCATCCACGCGGAGAATCCCACAGGTATCGTCCAAGGGAAGCACCATGGTCAGAGCACCTCGCGGGCCGGGACAGGTCCCTGGAAGATCACAGTTCCTCCACCCGAAGCCCACGTCGCCAGGCCGGTCCCCTGGGCCAGAACTGGACACAACCTGCCGGGACGCAGCACGCCCTGTTCTGATGGAGGGGTGTGTGAGCCGCCGTGAACACGGGGGCCACCCGACGTGGACTCGTCATGTTCTCACGGAACCGCAGGATTCTGTGGCCGAGAAGCTGCTGACATGAAGGAACACACACCGTCCCCTCCGCCCGTACGGACGCTGACCCCCTCTGGCGTACAGGCTTCCTTCCGAGGCCCGACCTCACACACTCTTCAGAGCAGAAACCAGAGGCAAGACAGGGCGAAATTAAACCACGGAGCACAGAGGACTTTCAGTTTCTCCAAATTAGTGAACTCCGAATAGGATTACTTTTTGAGAATCAATATTTATTTCTTGTCTATAAAATGCTGTTGAATAATTCTCTCGTTCCGCCACTTGATTTCCAACCGGTGTCTAACAAGGGCCCCGGGGGAGTTGCTGGAGGCAGGGGCCGTTTTCCTGTTTCTCTCCCTCAACATTAGGGAGCGGTCCTCAGCTCCCTGCTTCCTGGCCCGGCAAGCCCCACCCAGAGATCCAAGGCCATTCGCGAAGACAAGCCCAGAACGCAGCCCCACGGTTCTTAGACGACAATATTATCTGGCAAAATCACCCAGTTACAACAGCCACCACAAAAAAGGGGCCTCGAGCCTCTGACGCGGGCCCCCTGCTGCGCGGCATCCTCACGTGCAGGGGGCTGGCGCCGCGTCCTCAAAGAGACAGGAGCAGCCTGGGGCCGCAAATGTGAGTATTCCAAGCGGTGGACACACTGTGAGAACAGAGCCAAGGGGCCTATCCCTGGCCCACGTGGGCCTTCCTGGTTCCTGAAGCGACTTGACTGAAGACTGCATATGCTGGAAACAGGCCTCCAGCCCAGCTGCGAACTCTGCTCGGACCCGTGGCTCTCAACTGTGGTCACCAGCGATGTCAGCGTCTTCGGGGAACTCACTGGAAACACAATCCATCACCTGGCACCATGGCCCCCCAAACCCGTGGAATCAGAAATGCAGGGTGGGGCGGGGGGAGCAGCGATGTGTGAAGGACATCAGTGTCCGTCAGGCCAGCAGAGAGCCCATGGCCTGGGTGTTTTGACGGCCTCAAGCAGCGACAAAGGTGACCTGGCTGCGTGCCCCTCCCCCACTGCGGCTGAACTACAGATCGACGGCTCTTCAGGGAAGACCTGCTCCTCACTGAGAACTGGAGCAACTTCCAGCCCGGCAGGCGCTGCAGACGTGGAACTGTCGTGCGGGAGGGCACCGAGGAACGAGCACGTCGAGCACGGCCTCTCCGGACCTGCAGGACAGGGAGCTGACAGTGACTTCGCTGGCATCCCTCCATGCACCAGCCACATGAGGACGTGGATGCTGCTGGCCAGGGGCACCCGCAGGAGGCCAGCACATTCTGGTTCCCACAGAGGGACAGTACTCTTCAACAGATAATTAGGAGCAAATAATCTGTTATTTTGACGGCACTGAAATTCTCAACAGTCACAGAATTATTCTGTTTTGTGGCAATTACTCCACTTACACGTCCTCAGCAACCTCCAGGCTAATGCCCCGGTCCCCCACACAGGCCTCTTCCATTCATGGCCTCTCTCAGCCTGGATGATCCTCCCAAACCAGAAGGCCCCTCCCTTCCATGGAAGACGACCAGTCAACGGCTCCTTACGGCACTGAGCACCGTGGCCTCCCCGAGCCCACCAGGCCAGGAAGAGCCACTCCAGACAGGCCTGTCAGTCCGGAACGTAAGACCCTCAGCTCACCCACATGCCCTGCAGCACCAGCTCTCCTCCACCAAGGGGGAATGCTCTCCCACGAGCCCACAGGGTCAGGATCCCGGGGCGCCGAGCCCATGGCCTTCGTACACCCTTGCCACGGCTGACCCACAGCAGAGGGCGGCATCTTCACGTCCCTGGCTGCCCCCAGAGTGCCCAGGAACTCTCGTAACAAAGGCAGGGCTGGGAGGGCAACAGGAGCGTGGCGTCCGAGCCCCGGGCACGGTCTGGCCCCCGACCTCAGGTGACAGCCAGACCTGCCCCCTTCCCGAGACCGGTGGATGCCCGAGATCGGTGGGTGCCCGTGATCGGTGGATACCAACCCCACAACGGCCATGGGAGCAGGCCGTGGGAGAACGAGAGGTCGCAGGGGTGTTCCTGCACCATCCCCGCACGGGCTCACTGGCATTATCCGCCCCCGTGTGCGAGCAGGGCCCTCCCTGGGACGGCGAGCTCCACGGTTCACTCTGGCTCCTGCGACACAAAACCGACAGGCCACTGCCAATCCTGGCATCACCGTCGCCAGCTACCAGCGCGGGCCCCAGCCGCACACTGTCGGAGCACAACCTGGGGCCACCAGTGGAGGCATAACCATGCTCTAACCGTGGGCAGCACTGCTGGCCTCAAACAGGACGCGGTGAGCAATGCTCGCCGACTCTCTGCGCCCAAGCCGTCACTCAGTGTGACTCCCAGGACCGTGATGCTTCCAAGAAAGGTGCACAGAAATGCCACCCTCCACGGATCAGGCGCCACACGTCCCCTTGCAGAGCTGAGAGCACCCCTGCAGCCCACGTGGTTGCCGTGCAGAGGTCACAGCCTGGATTTGTGTGGGCCGCCCGCCGCCAGCACTGCCCTTCGTGGGGACCGTGAAAACCTTTAGTGCACATTGGCCTAAAAGAGAAATGGATCAGAACACGTTTCCGTCAACAGAATAAAGCCGTGCTGCGAGTTCACGCTCAGTCAGCCTTCTAATGTGTGCGTCAGTGTCAGCACGTTAGGGCCACTGCGCCTCGTCCGGCTCGGAGTCCCTCTCAGGTGCACAAACCCATCTGCTTGGGGCCTTTGCTGGGCATGGAAGTAAGCCAACCCGCCAGGACCATGGACCGCAGGCTCCTGCAAGGACTTTTCTGCCCACAGACACGCGTTCCTGTTCGCAGGAATAGCGCAGCCCGTGCTGACCACGGGAGCCAAGCCCAGCAGCTGGCCAAGCACCTGCCAGGCTGGGGTGACCCAGGAGACCAACGCCATCCCCATCTGCGTGGATGGGCCATGCATGAGAAGCCCTGACACGTGGGGAGATTCATCACCAAGGGCACAAACTTGAAGCGGACAAGCCAACGTGCTCACTGTGGGTTGAAGGGTCAGATTTGGGAAAGAGCCACCATGTCTGACAAATCGCGGCCACCCAGAATTCATTCCTCATTGTAACGGGCTCTTTTATAAAAGGATTGGTTTTAAATCTGGTGGAGGAATGTAGGAACCGTGACGATTTTTATTTCTGGTGCAATTACTCTTCATAATAGCATACTAACTGAAGCATTTCTAACCTAGTCCCGCCGCCTCTTCCAAGTGCAAAGGGTCTGCACACCAGTGCACGGTGCTGGCATGCCACCGCCCCCAATCGGCCTCGGTCAGCCCGGCTCTGAGGGACCAGCGGCGCGAGCAGGAGCAGATGGCCCAGAGCGCCCGGGTGCAGCCTCCAGGCCGCCTGAGCGGATGCCGCAGGAACAGGAGTTCTCTCTGTCTTGATTTCCTCAGACTCTTCTCTGAAGGACACTGAATGTCACATGGTGAGGGAGGCTGGTAAACAGAGGGCGTGACACACAGGGTCACTCGGGAGGGGGAACTCTTGATGCTGTAGAAGCATCCACTCAGAAAACACATGGGCCCTCCAGCACGCACCCGGAGGAACTTGAGAGACCAGGAGCTGAACACCGGGACAATGGGCTGAGTAACTTTTTCCAAATTTAAACAACAGAAACAACTGACATTTTCCTGGGTGCCATGGGGTTCTCAGACCACGGGCCCTTTCTTGGACACGTCCTCAGAGCCTCCCATGCCCAAGGGCTCAATTTGGTTCTGTTTGGACTTCTGCCCTCCAAGGCGGCCTGGACATGGCTCAGGCAGCAGCACTGCTGCTGCTAACAGCTCTGGCCAATGTCAGGTCCGTGAACAAAACCTTAACAACACAGCGTGTCTACAGAGCATCTTGCCTTTGGCCACTTGGAAGACGTCGGCATGACAGCTGCGTCCATAAACTGGAAGAGCAAAGCCACCCAAACAAACAGAACCCAGAATATGTGTTCTGAATTATTCTAGGGACATACTCGATCACATGTAAATGAATTCACTCAAAGTACACAGTCTACAGATTAAAAATTAAAAATATTCTTGGAAGAACATTTTAGGTCCCATGCTTTAAAAATAGTGCTTCTCGTCTAGAGTTTAAGGAACGACAGAACACACAGTGTGTCACAGCCGTGAGTGCGGAAGCCTGAGGATCCCGCACGGGAACGCCAGCCGCCCGCGTGCAGGAGCCCTCTTTCCTGCAGCCAGCACCAGAGTTTCAAAAGCCTCGATAGATTTTGCTCCATCTACTTAATTCTGAATAGAATCACTTTGAAAAATACATACAAATACTTTCATAACATGTTAGGAAAAAGCTACAACAGAACTAAAGCATTTTAGAGACTGAGCTATGGAAAACATAACCGTCACCTGCTGCCTCTGGGAAGGGCTGAAATGAGCCGGGGATCTGGGGCAACAGGACGTAAGAGGGGTCAGGGGAAGCTGGTGCCCCAGCAGTTTGCGTGTATAAACCGCACAGAGCAGGACGATGGACCGTAATGCAGACAACCCTTCCATGCTCTTCAAGTATCCCTCTTAGGGAAAAAAAAAAAAAAGTGGATTTTTAAAAATTTCTGAAGTTCACTGAAAATGAAGGGCTAGGCCCCAGCGACGGTGCACCCTTAAGCTTCCCACGGCATCTTCTCGGGACTCCCCCAACTGCCCCCGTGGCTCCCGGCCACGCGGTCTTCCTGCCGGCCTCCATCAGACTCAAACAAGCACCTGCTCGTCCAGCTCCGAAACGCATTCCCAGCCCCACTCACCCTGCCCCAGCCCTAAGAGCTTCCTCGCCTTACACAAAGCAGAGTGTGCAGAGGTGACACTGAGCACCTGCCTCCCATCCCCTCCAGTGCATTCTCAGTGGCATCCGTGAAGCCACTGGTGCTGGGGTCTCCTGCTGCCTCCCCCAGCCCAGCATTAGCCTCCAGCCACAG